>NC_091167.1:46107622-46202622 GCF_040958095.1 Procambarus clarkii | reverse complement strand
TCTGGAATAGAGGACGAAAATTGGGATAAATTCTGGAACAAATTTGTGGATTCAGTAGATGTTAATGCCAATATAGCTAAGACCACAAAATTTACATAATCTTCATGGTGTTTTAAAGAGTGAAGCATTAAAAGTGACCTGTAATTTAACATTGCCAGATGACGGCAATGATAACGCAGTACAGCTCCTTAAGGAAAATTATGCTAAACCAGAACGAGCTATCAGACTTTTAACCCCATGAATAGTGCATATACCCGCACCAGATGGACCCACTGACTCAAGCCTTTAGATTGGTGTTTGAGGCACTTGACAATAAAGTAAATCTAGATGAATCGGATTGGTTAATCCAATTTCTTATGAAACGCAAATTACCCAGTGAAATACTGGATAAGTTGTGTGTTTTACATAACAAATCTTCTTTGACAGTAAAGGAGATAACGGAAGGTTTATGCTCAGTCATAGAAAGACAAAGAGGCAACACAGATGGTAAATCAACACCTAAACCTTCATTATCTACGCATAGTACTCCAGTGCTCCAAATACATTTAAAACAATACCTCCTCTCCAAGGTGGAAACAAGGCAGTGGATCCTTTCAAACCAACAGTTAATGTGTCACCCAAAACGATGACTCCCCAAGAAGCTGTTAACGTCTGGAGGCCATGTCTATTCTGTGAAGAAGAACATTCCATTTACAACTGTAAAACTTATCCTAATTTTGCTACACGTGTAAAACGACTCAAGGAGTTACGTAAATGCACCAGGTGTCTACGATTACATAACCACGACACCTGTGCAACTCAAATACTCACCTGCAATAGGTTCAATACGGGTCAACATCACATAGCACTGTGTGGAGACTCAAGGACAGTCTCCCAAATCACAAATGGAGGAAGGAACTTCCACTTCAGTACAGCTCTGCAAAGTCTTGCCAGATGTTTATTTATTTATTTATTTATATATATACAAGAAGGTACATTGGGTTTGAGAGGATACACAGCATGGTGTTTACAATCTTGTAAAGCCACTAGTACGTGCAGCGTTTCAGGCAGGTCCTTAATCTAACAGATAATTTTAAGTAGCTAAATTCTAGCAAAATTTATAAAATGATAACAGGTACATTGGAAAAAAATGAGATGAGAGAGATTAGTAGGTATATTAAAGCACATTGGTAGCTCTGATTGATTGCATTGACTGCTTGATTGATAATTTAGCAAAGATTAAAAGGCACAATACAGCATAATTGATAGCACATATAAGACGACAGCAATCATCACAATGGTAAATGTCAAATAATTATTTATTTATTTATTTATATACAAGAAGGTACATTGGGGGTTAACAGAGAACATAGAAATTAAGTTGAATTTACATTCTTCTAAAGCCAATAGCACGCATAGCGTTTCGGGCAAGTCCTTAAACTAACAGAAAATTTTTGATAAATTAACAGTAAAATTGATAAAAAATGTTTACAGGTACTTTACAGCTTTTCTTTACAGGTAAAGATAATTTTAAGTAGAATAATTACAGTAAAATTGACAAAAAATGTTTACAGACACATTGAAGAAATTTTGACACAGAAGCAGATTAGAATAATACACAATAATAACAATACACAATAATAACAATACACAATAAAGAAAAAAGAATTACTAGGTACATAAGGATAACATTTCAGGGTTATACATTGGTTCACTGAAGCACAATATGAGGATCATTTCAAGGAAAAGTTTCAAGGAATAATGCAGTAGAATTTGCACTCAATACAACAACCTTGATATCAGATGATATCTAAGATTACAATGGTAAAATAATATGGCTTAGGTACAAATATTGGGGGATTGTGTCGAACTAGATACAGTGTGAAGATAAAGCACTTGGTAGCAAACCATGAAGATGAAATTAGGTACTTTTTGGTTTTATTTTTGAATAAGGCAAAAGTTGGACAGCTTTTCAAATTATTATGGAGTCAGTTCCATAGACTAGGTCCCTTTATTTGCATAGAGTGTTTACATAGATTAAGTTTGAATCTAGGGATATCAAAGAGATATTTATGTCTGGTGTGGTGGGCATGTGTTTACAGTGTTTACATAGATTAAGTTTGAATCTAGGGATATCAAAGAGATATTTATGTCTGGTGTGGTGGGCATGTGTTCTATTACATCTATCCAGGAAGAGTTTCAAAACAGGGTTTGCACTTAAAAAAAGGCTCTTATAAACGTAATATACACAAGAGAATGTTTGGAGTGAATTTATGTTTAGCATGTTTAGGGCTTTGAACAGGGAAGCTGTGCATTGTCTGAAAATAAGTTATTATTTAACATGAGTGGGTTGGGATCAGAGTAGATGAAAGTAGTATCATCAGCAAACAATATAGGTTTAAGCATGTTAGAAACATTAGGGAGATCATTGATGTATATTAGAAACTGGAGGGGGTCCTAGGATGCTGCCCTGTGGCACCCCTTCAGTTAGTGGTAGAGTAGGAGAGGTTATATCATTGATGGCTACATACTGGTGTCTGTCACTAAGATAGGATCGGATATAGTTCAGGGCAAGGCCATGGATTCCATGATGGTGGAGTTTAAGTAAGAGGTAGTTATGGTTAACAGTATCAAAGGCCTTTCTCAGGTCAATAAAGAGTCCAATCGGAAACTCACTCTAGTTAAGGGTTGAGTAGATTAAGTCAAGCAGACTAATAATTGCATCATTGATACTCTTTTGGGAGTGGAAGCCAAACTGACAGAGACTAAGTATATTGAATTTTACGAGATAGGAGTAGAGCTGTTTGTAAATAATTTTTTCAAATATTTTTGATAATATAGGTAGGTTCGATATGGACCTGTAATTATTTATGTCTGCCGTGTTACCTCCTTTATTAACTGGCGTTACTCTTGATTTTTAAGGATATCAGGGAAGGTGTAAGGGAAGGTATATCAGGGAATGTAAGTGTACTATCAACAATGTCTGATCATAAATTAGCTTTACCCACTGCCCAATTAACCCTTAAAAACGGAAAGTCCAAGGTCACCATACGTGGATTATTTGACCAAGGATCCCAAATGACTTTTATCTCACAAGAGTTGGTAGATGCCTTGAAATTCAAGCCTGTACGAGAGACAAGAATAGACATAGCAGGATTCCCGACTAACTCTGGAGTCTAAGTCTTCAAGGTGGTACAACCTAAAGTCCGTTTAGGCGGTTATGTCTGAACGATACAGGCTCTTGTAGTATACAAATTCCCATGAGACCTGTATGTGTATGGTGTAGGAACAACAGCCAAATTCCTGGAAAAAAAGGGAATCGAGTTAGCAGACAAAATCACGTCTGACAACCTCTCCAATATTGGAATCCTTATGGGTTGAGACGTCTACCATAAGTTTATCAAAGGAAAGGATGAAAAACAGGGAATGAACCTGTTACCGTCTGCGGGTGGCTATTTGCTAACAGGCCCAGTATTACGACTGAAGCAACCCATACCTGTGGACCACCAACAAGCTAACCCAGTAATGGTTGCATGACTAGGAGAACAGTCACCACTACAATTCAGAGACATGTTCGAGGAAGAGCTTGATCACCATGTACATAAATTATGGGATCTGGCAACTCTCGGCATTGTCCCTGAACAACCTAGTCCAGATGATGACTGGACTTACAAACAATACCTAGACTCAGTTGTCTATAGAGATAATCAATACTGGGTCAGGTTTTCCATGGATGCTGAATCACCCTCAGCTACCCATCAACCATTTCATGGCGCAAAATCAATTAAGGTCACAGATGAAGCACTTACAAAGACATCCGGAAAACTTGAAATTGTACCGTGAAATAATTATGAAGCAGCGCAATGACAAATTTATTGAGGTTGTAACAAATGATGACCCAAAGGAAGGACACCACCTGCCACACCATCCAGTACTGAAAAAATCAGCTATTACCCCAATAAAGATAGTCTTTAACTGCAGTGCTAGGACCACACAGAATAGTGTATCACTGAATGACTGCCTTCAAACTGGCCCTAGCCTGACACAAAGGATATTCGATGTGCTGTTAAAGTTCTGCATTGGGACTGAAGCATACACGGCAGATATCAGAGAAACCTTCCTTAGGGTAGGTCTCCAAGAAGAAGACCGTAACTACAAAAAGTTCCTATGGATCGAGGATCCTAACGATCCAAACAGTGATTTAATCACCTACAGGTTTGCATCTGTTTTGTTTGGCGCCACTTCTTCTCCGTTTCTGTTTCAAGCTACCTTAGACTCGCACTTGAAGAAGTCTAATAGCCCAAATAAAACAGAAATTAGCAACAACCTGTATGTGGACAATTTCCAAGGAACACCCAGCAGTGAAAGCAAACTGCTGAACATATATGATGAGGTCAATCTAGAATTATTGGGAGCAAATATGCCTATCCAATCTTGGGTCTGCAACAATGTCAAATTAAATCAACTGATCGAAACATAATTCCATACGACAAAGGTACTAGGCATCGAATGGGATAAGACTGCAGATCAGGTGACAATCAAGTCGGTGGAGCCAGATACCCCTAACTTAACAATAAGAAAATTACTCTCACAGGTCAGGAAAACCTTCAACCCATTGCGACTATTAAGTCCAATCTTAAATGGGAAGTTGATAATGCAGGAACGTTGGCAACAAAAGATTGGCTGGGATGATCTTCTAACACCTACCTTACAAGAAAAATTACATGAGCTAGTGAAAGATTTCAGTATCCTAGAGTCTGTCAAGTTCCCTCGGAACACAATAAATTAAAAGGAACTAATTAAGCTACATGTATTCTGTGATGCCTCAGGAAAGGCTTATGGCACAGTAGCTTACCTAGTCTTAAATGGGCAAGCCGATTTGCTCTCACCAAACGCCAGAGTGGCACTGTAAAGAAACGATCATTGTCACAACTGGAGTTAACAGCCCTACTGTTAGGAGTAAGAGTGGCTCATTATCTGATCAAGGCTTTAAACAATATCCACTTTGCAGAAACAGTGTTATGGTCAGATAATGAGGCAGTGCTAAAGTGGGTGAAAAACAATAACAGTAAAAAGCCTTATGTGAGTAACTGCGATAAGGAAATACGAGAGTTGTCCGTAGGATACAAACTAAGATATGTACCCACCAAAGAGAATCCAGCTGACTATCTCTCCCGAGGCCTGACTTCACAGCAATTAACCAAAACAGAGATGTGGTTCAATGGACCTCAGTGGTTAGTCAGTGACCAGTGGCCTGAATATAAGGCACAAGTCATTATCACCAATGTCACTGTTCCTACTGAGAATCCAGAACCACCTCGGACTTTGGTAATTGATCCTAATCGGTACTCAGAAGTGAATAAACTAATAGGTGTCACCCAAGTTCTTTGATTTTCTAAAGAAAATAAGAATCAGGCATAAATTCCCTAGTGCCCTAAGGTACTGGGTCAAAAGAGCCCAAACAGATACATTCCGGATAGAATTTGACAATGTCCCTATGAAGCTTCAAAATGAGCTGGCTCTATGGATAGACACCAACAATTATAACATAATAAGATGTGGATGCCGTTTACAGCATGCGGACATAGATCTGGAAGCTCCCCTCCACTAAGAGAGACCACCATCAACAACTCTCCCCTCCACTAAGAGAGACCACCACCAGCAACTTCCCCTTCCACTAGGAGAGACCACTACCAGCAACTCCTCCCTCCACTAAGAGAGACAAAGATCATTTACGGTTATGTCATGATTCCCAAGCAAGACTCGTGGTATAGAAGTTCCCCATAAATCAGTGATCCTCCTGGTCTCAAATATGTATGTTTAAAAAGTCTAGGGTTGAGTGAAAGTCTAAGAAAAATCCTCCCGTTTCCTGGGGCGAACTTATTCACGTGACAAAATTTCTTTACACAATATTTACACGACCACAACCTAGAACTTGTAATCACGTAAATTAACACAAGGCACAAGTCACAGCCGCTAGCTGTCACTAAGCAAAGATACCTCAACATTTCCTATGTTCATTGCATGTTCGTCACATGTTCAATCTGGTCTTCACATGTGTTCAGCATGTTCTCTGCATATTCTTCACATACTCTGTATGTTCTTTACATGTTCTCTGTATTTCTTTGGAACAGATTCTTCTCTAATAGAATTGTTTCCACTACATCTTTATACAGTAACTCATTTAATGTTCTGTATTTACAACAACTACATTCCTGTTTTCTGTGTCATCAGACAAGATTAGGGAAACGTTTAATAACTAACAAATATAATTATTTACTTATTTACAAATTTATTTATTTACCCATTTACAATTTTATTAAATTAATTTATTTTGATATTCATTTATTTACTTATTCAGAATTTTTTTTTTAATTTACTAATTTGTATTATTTTTACAAGTTAATGTACATACATACTTATTAATAAATTTATTTATATACAACTTTATTAACTTACTTTTTCACAAATTTACTTACTTACAAATTTATTTATTTAGAAATTAATGTATATACTTATTTACTAATTTATTGATATACTTATTTACAAACTTATTAATGTACTAGCTGTACCCGCCACGTATTGCTGTGGCTCAGTCTGGTTATATGGAAAAGAAAGAAAAGAGAAAGGATACATTTCTAATATGTTTAATTTCACAATGCTTGTGGGGTATACAATATTTTTTGTTGTTCCATTGTCTCTAGAGATATTGAGATTGTCTAGTTTGCCGACTCTAGAACCCCAGACTATCCCCAGTCCTTCTGTCTTTCCCCCACCGTTCCCCTCCTTCTCTGTCCCCTCGTCCTCCCCACCATTCTCCCCTCCCCCATCCCCTCGTCCTCCCTATCATTCCCATCTCCCTGTCCCCTCGTCCTCGTCCTCCCCCACCATTCCCCCCTCCCCCCCACCATCTTCCACTCTCCTGTCCCCTCGTCTTCCCTACCATTCCCCTTCGTCTTCCCTACCATTCCCCCTCCCCCATTTCCCTGTCATCCCCCATTCCCCTGTCCCCCCCAGATATGAAGAAGTTTCCCTAAACAATTTTATCGTTAAATGAAACGAATCCTTAGCTGAGAAAGATTATGAAAAATATTGTCTTAGTAAATTTCTTATGGAATAAAACTTACTTTTGTTTCCAAACAAATCTTTTGTACAAAATCATTAGCAAGAGTTTGAGAAGAAATATAAAGATGATAAAGAATTGACATAATATTATTAAAGAGTAATAGAGTATATTAATTAGTATTTTTTTCTTTTTAATATTTTTCTGAACTCATCATATTTCTTTCAGAAATTCATGTTAACAATTTGTTGTTTAAATTTTGTCAAACAATGCGGTTCTTGCAGTATAATCTCCGAAACATTGACGCAGCAGAACGGTTAATTTAGGTGTTTCCATGTATATCACAATATTCGATAACGTTATCCACCATCAAACAGTACTTGATCACTGTTCCCACATTGATTTTTGTTTTATTTCACAGGTGAGTACAGGAATAAACGACTACTGACTCCTGTTAGCCGGCTGAGAGCTTTCCATCCCATAGCTCAGGAAAGCCTTGCCCATTAGTTTTCCCCTGAAATGCGACCAAGCAATCTTTAAAAAACCAGGTACTCAATCACTGGTTGGTGAACAGAGCCATACAGTTTCATGGACTGACGCCTAGTCAGTCGCTCGTGTAGTGAGGGGTGAGTGTGTTACCACTGTGCCACAATTGCTCCTTGACTATCACTAGTTACATTAGCTTTACAGAGTCAACAACAGCTAACTTTAGTTCCTCTCCAAGGGTCGACATTAGTTCCAATCCATTCTTTAATATTTCCCCTGGATTGTTGTTCTCAAATATTATCTATTTTGTTGTTCCTGAAGCGCTCTTGGTGTTGATCAAGGCGAAACTGCCTTTCCACGGCCATCAGTGCACATCACGTCCTCACACATTAACCACGACTCAACTCATACTTCATCCTGCAAGAACTGCTTAAATTTCTGGTACCGGCAGACATTATCATCATTGTATATTTTTTTGACTGTACGATAAACCTCATACTTTAAGAGCCAAATGACCCAACTACCTTGTTTTCTTAAGGAGAAAAGCATGAAAATAAACAGTATTAACATTTAAAAGTGTTATCAAATAAAAGAACAGGCGAGCATCGTTATTGTGAGATGAAAAGGTTAGCATACATCAATACAAATTATGCATTTGTCAAACAGCAGACTACTCAGATGTGAAAATCTTTTAATATAATGATATAATAATATTTGCCATTAACCTGTAGTTTACTATGTGGAGCTATGTGGAATGCATTGAAGACAGTTGTCACAGCACTTTCATCCACAATGATAAGAAAAAATATGATGGCAAATTTAACATCGAGCAATGTATTTATTTGTGCCAGGTATACATGGGCAGGAAATGGACCTTAGACAACGGCTTACGTCATATAATGTATTTTGATTCACCCAGCGTGACTCTGGACTACGTCACATGAATTTTTTCACTAAAGAAATTTAACGAAATTAGGTTATACTCATTAATCACGGATTTTACATCTCTCTGTAATAAAATTATACACACTAATGTCATACATTACAATTAAATAATTAGATAAACATCATATTACGTGGTCTTATTGCGCCTCCAAATATATATTACAAATATTGCTTCCTATCAGTTTTTGCATTTCTCTCCATTTACCTAAAGTTTTTGTCTTGCCTAACCTCTATAAGAAAGGAAATATGATATATGCTTTAATCTATATGCTATAATATAAATATGCTTTATCCACATTTCCACAACTGATATTGATATCAGAATTGAACTTATTTGAATTTCTGAATTTCCAAGACAGCATGTGGAATTATCTTCAATACACTTGTTTTACCTATTAAAATGAACTTAACCCTCATTTGCAAAGAAGAAACTCATACAATTATCATTTGTTTAAATATTTTGAAAATTGGAACTGGTGTTACAGAGCTAATATAACTGTGCTCTCCCGAGGATATAAGCCACATTATTTAGTTTGTCATTACGTTCAAATAAATTAAAAATAACAGAAACATACAAGTCTCTCTACTATCTTAAATATTACTTACCTTGTTGTAAAAATATTCTTGTTAAACTAAATGGATATTCAAGCCATCTTCGTGGAGCGTTCGTCGATATAAATGAAGATATAAGGATCATCATAAGAAACAGCATCAGCAGCGCCGCCAAGATGGCCACCCACACAAGAGGCTTCAGAGGAAACAGGAAGCTCCAGGGGTCCACCTCCGGCCGACCTCTACTGCCCACTATCCTACCAGACTCCACCACTATAGGCCACGTGAAGTCCAAAACCTTAGCTCGTAAGGTATCGATGCCGAAAGGACCAAGACAAACGTCGTCCAGCTCCTGTAAAGTCATATTAGTAACATGAAAATTATATTTCATTCCAGGATTCTTAAAAAATCCTCAAAACTGTTAATAATATTTTACATGCTTATAAAGTTTCTGTTTTACATTCAAAACCCTAATTTACTGTTATAATTTTCAGTTGTTCACATTCACGTGAACTTGGGTCATGATGTAACATTGTTGTCTAACCACACATAAATGTTATTTAACTAATATTTAATACTATTTTAGTTCTGTTCAACTCTACAACCAAATATTTCATTCTTTCGAATTAAACATGAAATTCTGAATTAGTTTTGAAATAAAACACATTAATACACATAAACACAGATACACTCATCCAGCCTGCCATTGTTAACATCATAAGTATGGCTCCTGTGATATTCTTAGTAATCTTTGAACACTATGATAGTGTATGCATAAACTATCTCCACATTAAAAACAGGCCAAAGACAACAGAGAATCCTTTGTAGCATTTGAATGTGGAATATATGTACACCTGCCCACCATGAAGAAATTTAATTGAAATTGAAATAAATTTATTGAAGTAAAATACACACAAAGGAATGAGGTAGCTCAAGCTATTCTCACCCCGTTCAGTACATCGTGTTAATACATACATATAAACACATCACAAACAATAAACATATTACCAAACATTCTGAGAGATAAACATCTACATTTCCTACCACGAAGAATGTTACATTGAATCTAAGTACATTTTACCTTGTCTTCTTTACCTGTTAGCTTTAATTAGGTGCCCCTAAAAGTCACAAGAGAGAAGCCATGACACCACCTCTAGCAAGAAAAACACAGAAAAACAAAACCAAAAAAATCATATTAGATACTGCTAATGTGGAAGAGAATTACAATCTCTTGAAGCTCAACACGTAAAATAAAACAATAAGATAATTATTCACACTCCCCACAATGAGAGTTAGGGGAAGACTAGAATGTGTACATGCTAACGATGACGCACTGCCCAAAATGACATACCTACTGCGGTCACCTGAGCTTCTAAAACCCTATCACCTGACCTTTTATGCCTTTTATCACCTTTTATGCTCATCTCACTCTTTCGCATTTTCACCTGACTTAATTTTGCATGTACCTGATCTTTCTACATTATAAATCAGATGCTCACTGATGCCTTGTCACTCTTCACTTGAGATTTAACCTTATAGGTTCGAAACGTTGTGTACAATTATAATAAGTACAATATATTTATAAAGTTATTTTTTGTTCTTTTAGTCAAATTTGAACATGTATAATGTTTGGAGAAATCCTCTGCTAGTTAAACCAAGATGCAAAAGCACTGATCAGAGGGATACACGTCCTAAACAAGAAAATAATCAACACGAAATATGCAGTCATATTCAGCGACACATGTCTAAGTACAAACCTGTTGCCAAAATATATATATGACAATATCAGACCACAAAGGAAGGATTAAGACAGGAATTTCCCTAAGTACTTTGTTATTTAATTTTACATATTCAGAAGGATAGACTTACAGATCAGTAAGTTGGATATATAGGTAGGAAAGAAGTGAGGTGAGTTACAATGTCTCTAATGAGATTAAGGAAATAATGAAATAAATGTGAATCAATGAACCTACTCAACTTGCCCTTTAACGGGATCAATCAAAAATTAATCTAAATTATAAAAACCACTGCTCATGTTCAAATTACATGATTTTGTAACCTGCATTAAAGCAGATTCAATTATGTTCCTATTGAAAATGGTTTTACAATTCATTATTGAAGAAGCCATTTCCCAATCAATTTCGTCAGGACTTTCATACAAATGAACCAACAAAAAATTTGACAATTCCTGTAGCATTAGACATTGGTAAATTAGACGATTAAATTCCTGTCCTAACCCTTCCTTCTGAGTCTGACACTGTTACATTCTTCATCACATGCTAATTTTTGGGATTTACTCTCACACACACACACACACACACACACACACACACACACACACACACACACACACACACACACACACACACACACACACACACACACACACACACACACACAGTTCCACAGAGTGGAGTCCCACAGGACTCTGTACTCGGTCCTATCTTGTTTCTGATATATGTAAATGATCTCCCAGAGGGTATCGATTCATTTCTCTCAATGTTTGCGGACGATGCTAAAATTATGAGAAGGATTAAAACAGAAGAGGACTGTTTGAGGCTTCAAGAAGAAAAGACAAGCTGAAGGAATGGTCAAACAAATGGTTGTTAGAGTTTAACCCAACCAAATGTAATGTAATGAACATAGGTGTAGGGAGCAAGAGGCCAGATACAAGGTATCATCTGGGAGAGAAAATTCTTCAGGAGTCAGAGAAGGAAAATGACTTGGGGGTTGATATCACGCCAGACCTGTCTCCTGCAGCACATATCAAGTGAATAACATCAGCGGCATATGCCAGGCAAGGCCAACATACGAACGGCATTCAGAAACTTGTGTAAAGAATCATTCAGAACTTTGTATACCACATATGTCAGGCCAATCCTGGAGTATGCAGCCCCAGCATGGAGTCCATATCTAGTCAAGGATAAGACTAAACTGGAAAAGGTTCAAAGGTTTGCCACCAGACTAGTACCCGAGCTGAGAGGTATGAGCTACGAGGAGAGACTACGGGAATTAAACCTCACTTCGCTGGAAGACAGAAGAGTTAGGGGGGACATAATCACCACATTCAAGATTCTGAAGGGAATTGATAGGGTAGATAAAGACAATCTATTTAACACAAGGGGAACACGCACAAGGGGACACAGGTGGAAACTGAGTGCCCAAATGAGCCACAGAGATATTAGAAAGAACTTTTTTAGTGTCAGAGTGGTTGACAAATGGAATGCATTAGGAAGTGATGTGGTGGAGGCTGACTCCATGCACAGTTTCAAGTGTAGATATGATAGAGCCCGATGGGCTCAGGAATCTGTACACCTGTTGATTGACAGTTGAGAGGCGGGACCAAAGAGCCAGAGCTCAACCCCCCACAAACACAACTAAGTGAGTACAACTAGGTGAGTACACACACACACACACACACAATCACACACACACACACACACACACACACACACACACACACACACACACACACACACACACACACACACACACACACACACACACACACACACACACACACACACACAGGCCTCGTAGCCTGGTGGATAGCGCGCAGGACTCGTAATTCTGTGGTGCGGGTTCGATTCCCGCCGAGGCAGAAACAAATGGGCAAAGTTTCTTTCACCCTAAGTGCCCCTGTTACCTAGCAGTAAATAGGCACCTGGGAGTTAGTCAGCTGTCACGGGCTGCTTCCTGGGGTGTGTGTGTGTGGTGTGGGGAAAAAAAAAAGTAGTTAGTAAACAGTTGATTGACAGTTGAGAGGCGGGCCGAAAGAGCAAAGCTCAACCCCCGCAAAAAAAAACACAACTAGTAAACACACACACACATTAAATATATATATATATATATATATATATATATATATATATATATATATATATATATATATATATATATATATATATATATGTTTATACACACTATATATATATATATATATCTCCCTTACCACATCATCCCCAGGTGTGAGGGGGGAACCCACAACCAGCTAACCAGTAACACCAGAGGGGAGAGCAACCACACCACCCTGCTCTGCATAGAAACCCCTCCTACCCCATACCCTCCCTGCCCCCACTCAAATGCTCAGCCAAATCTCTCTCCCCCGACACCCCATTCCCACCCTGCTACCCCTCCCCTCCTCCTGCCATGTCCCCCCTCCCCCTTTTCCTTCCAGTCCTCCCTCCCCCTTCATCCCATACCCTCCCTGCCCTCCCCCCCCTTTTGCTTGACCCCCCTGCCCCACACTCCAGTATTCTCTGAGACCCTGTTATCCACCTCACAAATCCTCACACCCATGGAACAGCCTCCCCCACAAGCAGAACACTCACCAAGGAGGCGATTTGAGAAGGGACAGAAGAAAGTGAGCCTCAGGGCAATGACACTAACATAAATGGAATTACAAATAAAGCAAACGAGCTTGGAAAATGGGTACTAGAGTAAAGCCTAGACATAATAGCACACACATAAACAAAGCTAATGAAAACCATAACAAATGCAGTGTTCCCACAGGAATATTATGTTATGAAGAAAGAGAGAGAAGGAAGAGGAGGTGTATCTCTGCTGGTAAGAAAGGGCTGGGACTTTGAGGAGATGGTTATTCAGTGTTGTGAGGGTTTCAGTGACTACATAGCAGGTACCATAACAACTTTAGGACAAAAAATTATAGTCGTAGTCATATATAATCCACCACCAAATAACAGAAGACTCAGACAGGAATATGATAGAAACAACATGGCCACCATTAACATAATAGAGAGAGCAGCTAATGTTACCAGCAGGAATGGATCTGGACTACTAATCATGGGAGACTTCAACCACGAGAAAATAGACTGGGAGTACAGAGATCCGCATGGAGGTCCAGAAACATGGAGAGCTAAGCTACTGGACGTGGCAACAAGACACTTTCTAAGCCAGCACATCAAGGAACCAACAAGAATGAGAGAAGATGAACCAGCCATGCTATCTTCTTCTTGAGGTTATCTTGAGATGATTTCGGGGCTTTTTAGTGTCCCCGCGGCCCGGTCCTCGACCAGGCCTCCACCCCCAGGAAGCAACCCGTGACAGCTGACTAACACCCAGGTACCTATTTTACTGCTAGGTAACAGGGGCATAGGGTGAAAGAAACTCTGCCCATTGTTTCTCGCCGGCGCCTGGGATCGAACCCAGGACCACAGGATCACAAGTCCAGCGTGCTGTCCGCTCGGCCGACCGGCTCCCTTGGGGAACAATGAGGTCCCCTCATTGTTCGTCTTATGTCTTCTGCACTCTCTTATTCTCATACAGAATGTCTAGGAACTTTTGTAAATTATTTGACAGTAATTATGTATATTATGTAAATTAATATTGCCTTCGGAGCTTCAGCCTTTCTTATGATAATTATCTGGTATCTCCATTAGTTTAAATCTGTAGCTAAATAATGAACATTTTCTTAACCCTCAAAGTGCTGCCATCTTAAAATTGTCACATGGTCAGAGACGGGCCACGGGGGACATTGATTCCCAGAACCAACAACAGGTAGGTAGTCTGCTTGTGAGGGAGAAATATTTTGTCTACTTTTTTATGAAGTGGAAGATATATTCAAAAGTACTAACATTTTCCCTCCTTATTTTAGTCTAAGCAGTGGCCATCTTACATAGCAATGGGAGCATACACCAAAATAAATGTTGTTCGTACAATATGATAAAGTACGGAATGCTCGATCTGATTTTAACCTTAAATGAGTGGGATATAAGGGAAGATGGAAACAACCATGGGAATGAGTGACCACGGTTACCTTGGGACACAGAGCTCAGAGCTAAGTCTGTACAAAATATGATTGACTATGTCACCCAAAAGTGTCAGGAGGCAGTAAACAGGTTCATCCCGTTCCAAAGGGAAAAATCAGAGAGGCAAAAGAAGAATCCATGATATAATAGGGCATGTATGGAAGCAAAGGGACTGTACAAAAGGGCGTGGAGGAACTTCCGGAATAACAGAACACCAGAAAGCTGAGAGAGATACCAGAGAACCAGGAATGAGTATGTTAGGGTGAGAAGAGAAGCAGAGAAAAATTATGAAAATGAAATAGCAAGCAAAGCCAAGACCGAACTAAAGCTACTTCATAGTCACATCAGGAGGAAAACAATAGTGAAAAAAACAGGTGATGAAACTTAGAACAGGCGAGGACAGGTATACAGAGAATGACAAAGAGGATTGTGAAGAACTCAACAAGAGGTTCCAGGAGGTCTTCACAATAGAATAAGGTGAGGTCACTATGCAAGGAGAAAGGGAAGTAAACCAGGCGGCCTTGGAAGGGGTCGAAAGTACGAGTGAGGAGGTCAAGAGACACCTGCTGGATCTGGATGTTAGAAAGGCTGTTGGTCCAAAAGGAATCTCACCATGGGAACTGAAAGAGTGTGCAGAGGCACTTTGCTTGCCACTCTCCATAGTGTATAGTAGGTCACTGGAGACGGGAGACCTACCAGAAATATGAAAGACGGCGAATGTGGTCCCAATATACAAAAAGGGCGACAGGCTAGAGGCACTGAACTACAGGCCAGTGTCCGTGACTTGTATACCATGCAAGGTGATGGAGAAGATCGTGAGAATAAAACTAGTTTCACATCTGGAGAGAAGGGACTTCGTGACAAATCGCTAACATGGATTCAGGGAGGGTAAATCTGGCCTGACTGGCTTAATCCTACGACCAGGTGACAAACATTAAGCAAGAAAGAAAAGGCTGGGCGGACTGTATTTTCTTGGATTGTCGGAAAGCCTTTGACACATTACCCCGTAAGAGGCTGGTACATAAGCTGGAGAGACAGGCAAGTGTAGCTGGTAAGGTGTTCCAGTGGATAAGGGAGTACCTAAGCAATAGGAAGCAGAGAGTTACGGTGAGGGGTGAGACCTCGGAAGTCCCCAGTGGAGTCCCACAAGGGTCTGTACTCGGTCTTATCCTGTTGATGATATACGTAAATGATCTCCCGGAGGGTATAGACTCATTCCTCTCAATGTTTGCTGACGATGCCAAAATTATAAGAAGGATTAAGACATAGAAGGACTGCTTGAGGCTTCAAAAAGACCTGAACAAGTTGCAGGAATGGTCGAACAAATGGTTGTTTGAGATTAACCCCAGCAAATGTAATGTAATGAAGATAGGTGTAGAGAGCAGGAGATCAGATACAAGGTATCATTTGGGAGATGAAATTCTTCAAGAGTCAGAGAACGAGAAAGACTTGGGGAGTTGATATCAGGTCAGACCTGTCCCCTTAAACCCATATCAAGAGGATAACATCAGCGGCATACGCCAGGTTGGCCAAAATAAGAACGACATTTAGAAACTTGTGTAAGGAGTCATTCAAAACTTTGTATACCACATATGTCAGATCAATCCTGGAGTATGCAGCTCCAGCATGTAGTCTATATCTAATCAAACATAAGACTAAACTGGAAAAGGTTTAAATGTTTGCCACCAGACTAGTACCTGTGCTGAGAGGTATGAGCTACGAGGAGAGACTACGGGAATTAAATCACAAATCGCTGGAAGACAGAAGAGTTAGGGGGGGACATAATCACCACCGCAAGATTCTCAGAGGGATTGATAAGGTAGATAAAAACAGGTTATTTATCACAAAGGACACAAGTACAGGTGGAAATTGAGTGGCAAAATGAGCCACAGAGATATTTGAAAGAACTTTTTTAGTGTCAGAGTGGTTGACAAATGGAATGCGTTAGGAAGTGATGGGCTAGAGGCAGACTCCATGCACAGTTTCAAATGTAGATGTGATAGAGCCCAGTAGGCTCAGGATTCTGTACACCAGTTGATTGACAGTTGAGAGGCGGGACCAAAGAGCCAGAGCTCAACCCCCTGCAAGAACAAATAGGTGAGTACACACACACACACACACACACACACACACACACACACACACACACACACACACACACACACACACACACACACACACACACACACACACACACACACACACACACACACACACACATAAAACACCAAATGACAGAAGACTTAGGCAAGAGTATGATAGGAACAACAAGGCAGTTAACACTATTATTGAGAGAGCAGCTGCTGCCGCCCGTAGAAATCGATCCCATCTGCTCATCATGGGGAACTTGAATCACAGAAGGAAAGACTGGGAAAGCAAGAAATCGCATGAGGTGAGGAAACATGGGGAGCTAAACTGTTGGAAGTAACAACAAGGAACTTTTTAAGTCAGCATTTTAGGGATGCCACAAGAATGAGAGGTAGAGATGAACCAGCGAGACTCGACCTAGTATTTACTCTGAACGACTCCGACATAAGGGAAATCGTTTTCGAAGCCCTAGTGGAAATGAATGATCACAGTGCATTGTTGTTTTAGTACCTGGTTGAAGTAGGGTTAAGGTACTCAAGCAAAGGCCCAGAACACAAAAGGCCGGCATTCCGGAAGGGAAACTATGAGGAGATAAGAAAATTTCTAACAGATGTTTACTTGGGAAACAGAGCTCAGAGAAATATCGGCCCAAGACATGAAGGACTACATCACACAGAAGTGTAAGGTGGCAGCAGACAAGTTCGTCCTAGTCTAAAATGAAAAAAAAGTGATATGGAGACAGGAAACCCATAGTTTAATCAGAGATGTAGGATAGCAAAGCAACGAAGTAAAAGAGCGTGGAAAAACTATATAAATAACAGGAAAATAGAGAGCAGAGAAAGATACCACATTGACAGGAATGAGTACGTCAGGGTGAGAAGAGAGACAGAGCGACAATATGAAAATGACATAGCAAGCAAGGCAAAGACTCAACCTAAATTGCTGCATAGCCACATCAGGAGAAAAACAACAATGAAGGAACAGGCAATGAAAATGACGGTAGGGGCAGACAGATTCACTACAAACAACAAGGAGGTGTGCGAAAAATTCAATAAGTAATTCAACGAGGTATTCACAGTAGAGCAAGGAGAAGTTCCTGAGAAAAAAGTGGGAATATCAAACCAGACGCCTCTAGAGGATTTTGTGATTACCAGGGGGAGAGGTGAGGAAGCATCTGATAGAATTGGATGTGACAAAGGTTATAGGCCCAGACGGGATCTCACCGTGGATACTAAAGGAAGGAGCAGAAGCTGTGTGCCTACCACTATCCATGGTGTACAACAAATCACTGGAAACAGGTGAACTGCCAAGAATTTGGAAGATGGCCAATGAAGTCCCAGTATACAAGAAGGGTGATAGGCAGGAGGCACTGAACTACAGGTCAGGGTCCCAAACTTACACACCATGCAAGATAATGGAGAAGATTGTGCAAAAAAAAACTAGTGGAACATCTGGAGCGAAAGAACTTTGTAACACAACAGGAGCATGAGTTCAGGGATGGAAAGTCATGCCTCACATGATTAACGGAGTTCTACGAGAATACAACACAAATCAGGCATGAGAGAGGGCTGGGCAGATTGCATATTTTTGGATTGCCTGAAAGCCTTTGACACAGTACCACATAAGAGACTAGTGCATAAGCTGGAGATGCAGGCGAGAGTGAAAGGGAAGGTACTCCACTGGATAAGTGAGTATTTAAGTAACAGAATACAGCGAGTCACTGTCAGGTGACGCCTCGCCAAGTCTCAGATTGGCGAGGCGTCACCAGTGGAGTCCCGCAGGGTTCAGTCCTTGGACCTATTCTGTTCATGATATATGTAAATGGTCTTCCAGAGGGTACAGAATCGTTCCTCTCATTGTTTGCTGGTGATGCAAAGATTATGAGGAGGATTAAGACAGAGGAAGATAGTATTAGGCTACAAAATGACCTAGACAAACTGAATGAATGGTCCAAGAAATGGCTACTAAAGTTCAACCATTGTAAATGTAAAATAATGAAACTAGGAAGTGGAAACAGGTCAGACACAAGATACCAAATGGAAGAAGTCCTTCATGAAACGGACAGAGAGAAAGATCTAGGAGTTGATATCACACAAAACCTGTCACCTGAAGCTCACATAACAATAATAACATCTGGGACGTATGCAAGGTTGGCAAACTTCAGAACAGCCTTCAGGAACATGTGAGAGGAATCATTCAGAACCTTATACACCACATATGTAAGACCGATCCTGCAGTATACAACACCCCAGCATGGAGCCTGTACCTTATCAAGCATAAGAAGAAGCTGGAAATGTTCAGATTTTGGCCACTAGGCTACTCGCAGAACTAATAGGCATGAGTTACGAGGAAAGCTGCGAGAAATGCACCTCTCGACTCTGGAAGACAGAAGAGTAAGGGGGGAGACATAATCACTACCTACCAAATTCTCAGAGGTATTGATAAGATAGATAAAAAATAACTGTTTAACACTGGTGGAACGCGAACAAGGGGACACAGGTGGAAACTGAGTACCCAATTGGGCCACAGGGACGTTCGAAGGAACTTTTTCAGTGTCAGAGTAGTTAACAGGTGGAATGCATTAGGCCGTGATGTTGTGGAGGCAGACTCCATACACAGTTTCATATGTAGATATGATAGAGCCCAGTAGGCTCAGGAATTAGTACACCAGATGATTATCAGTTGAGAGGTGGGACCAATAAGCCAGAGCTCAACCCCAGCAAGCACAACTAGGTAAGTAGTATAACTAGGTTAGTACACACACAGATTCACATTCATTCATTCTAATTAATGTAATATAAATACATATATATATATATATATATATATATATATATATATATATATATATATATATATATATATATATATATATATATATATATATATATATATATATATATATATATATATATATATATATATATATATATATATACACACAACTGTAACTGAAGAGAGCTTAAACATCTTCGATTTTTTTATACCTGCATTTGGGTGAGGTGATATGTTATAACAGTTTTGGATGAGGTGAAAACAAACTTTCAACACAAGACATATATATATATATATATATATATATATATATATATATATATATATATATATATATATATATATATATATATATATATATATATATATATATATATATATATATATATATATATATATATATATTGGTAGCAGTCTTTCCTGTAGACATATATTATTAAATATGACCGAAAAAGTAAGATTAATAATTCTAACACGAATTTTCTCGATCTTTCTTATGTTACTTTTCACTGGTGATGGTAATTGAAAAATCAATTCTCCAAAATTCATTTTTATTTCTAGTCTGATGCAACACTTGAGCGCGTTTCGTAAAACTTATTACATTTTCAAAGACTTTAGTTTACATACACACAACTGTAACTGAATAGAGCTTAAACATCTTCGATTTTTTTATACCTGCATTTGGGTGAGGTGATATGTTATAACAGTTTTGGATGAGGTGAAAACAAACTTTCAACACAAGACAGAACACGAAACAATGGGTATTGAATAGAAGTGATTGTAGAAAGCCTATTGGTCCATATATCTTGATGCTTCTATATTGGAGCGGAGTCTTGAGGTGGGTAGAATATAGTTGTGCATTAATTGGCTGTTGATTGCTGGTGATGACTTCTTGATGTGTAATGCCTCGCAAACGTAAAGCCGCCTGCTATCGCTGTATCTATCGATGATTTCTGTGTTGTTTACTAGGATTTCTCTGGCGATGGTTTGGTTGTGGGAAGAGATTATATGTTCCTTAATGGAGCCCTGTTGCTTATGCATCGTTAAACGCCTGGAAAGAGATGTTGTTGTCTTGCCTATATACTGGGTTTTTTGGAGCTTACAGTCCCCAAGAGGGCATTTGAAGGCCTAGACGACGTTGGTCTCTTTTAAAGCGTTCTGTTTTGTGCCTGGAGAGTTTCTCATGAGTAGGCTGGCCGTTTTTCTGGTTTTATAGTAAATCGTCAGTTGTATCCTCTGATTTTTGTCTGTAGGGATAACGTTTCTATTAACAATATCTTTCAGGACCCTTTCCTCTGTTTTATGAGCTGTGGAAAAGAAGTTCCTGTAAAATAGTCTAATAGGGGGTATAGGTTTTGTGTTGGTTGTCTCTTCAGAGGTTGCATGGCGTTTCACTTTCCTTCTTATGATGTCTTCGACGAAACCATTGGAGAAGCCGTTGTTGACTAGGACCTGCCTAACCCTACAGAGTTCTTCGTCGACTTGCTTCCATTCTGAGCTGTGGCTGAGAGCACGGTCGACATATGCGTTAACAACACTCCTCTTGTACCTATCTGGGCAGTCGCTTTTGGCATTTAGGCACATTCCTATGTTCGTTTCCTTAGTGTAGACTGCAGTGTGGAAACCTCCGCTCTTTTCCATGACTGTTACATCTAGAAAGGGCAGCTTCCCATCCTTTTCCATCTCGTAAGTGAAACGCAGCACGGAACTCTGCTCAAATGCCTCCTTCAGCTCCTGCAGATGTCTGACATCAGGTACTTGTGTAAAAATGTCGTCAACATACCTGCAGTATATTTCCGGTTTCAAGTTCATGTCGACTAAGACTTTTTGCTCGATGGTACCCATGTAGAAGTTTGCAAACAGGACACCTAGGGGAGAACCCATGGCGACCCCACCTACTTGCTTATACATGTGCCCATCCGGGCTCAAGAAGGGTGCCTCTTTAGTACAAGCTTGTAGTAGTTTCCTTAGGATATTTTCTGGTATGTCAAAAGGAGTACAGGCTGGATCACGATACACTCTGTCGGCTATCATCCCGATTGTCTCGTCCACTGGTACGTTGGTGAACAGCGATTCTACGTCTAACGAGGCTCTTATTCCTGTGGCCCGTGTGCCCCGCAGTAAGTCAACAAATTCCTTTGGCGACTTCAGGCTGAAGGCGCAAGGGACATAAGGAGTCAGCAGGCCGTTGAGTCGCTTCGCTAGTCTGTACGTGGGTGTGGGTATCTGGCTAATGATTGGCCGAAGTGGGTTTCCAGGCTTGTGTGTCTTGACATTTCCATACGCAAATCAAGGTTTATATTCCCCAATAATCTTTGGCAGGTGGAGTCCTGATTTCTTGGCGTTCACAGTTTCGATTAGTTTGTTGACCTTTGCTTTCAATTCGGCTGTAGTGTCCTTCGTTACCCTTTGGAATTTAGTTTGGTCAGAGAGTATGAGGTTCATTTTCGCCAGATATTCGTTTTTTTTTAAGAATGACGTATATTGCCGACTTGTCATCTCTCCTGACAACTATCTCCTTGTTCTCACGAAGGCTTTTGGCTGCCGCTTTGAGCTCGGGGGACAGTATGGTGCTTCTGTAATTGCCTCGATTCTTTCCTCCTTCCGCAATAAGTTCTGCTTGTAAGGTATCTTTGGTAGTGACCTTCTTTTGTGTCTCGAGGTCGAATATGTCGTCCAACAGAATTTCCAACTCCACTTTCAAGGAATCAAGCCTTCACGATAAAATATCGCCAGGATCTGATTCGTGATCAGATATACAAGGCAGAGAATGAAATCAAAGACAACAAAACGCAACTACTTCATGCAACGAACGAGTGGAGAAACAGCAACATCGTTTCAAAACAAAATGTCAACAAAATTCCACGACCAAGAGATGGCTTCCTGAACCTTGCAGGAATTAACCTCACTGAGGACCAACTCACTCTCCTAAATCTGGGTATAAACTGTCACGTTATGTCCAGACCGAGTGAGATGGCCCGGAAAGTGGAGTTGGAAATTCTGTTGGACGACATATTCGACCTCAAGACACAAAAGAAGGTCACTACCAAAGATACCTTACAAGCAGAACTTATTGCGGAAGGAGGAAAGAATCGAGGCAATTACAGAAGCACCATACTGTCCCCCGAGCTCAAAGCGGCAGCCAAAAGCCTTCGTGAGAACAAGGAGATAGTTGTCAGGAGAGATGACAAGTCGGCAATATACGTCATTCTTAAAAAAAACGAATATCTGGCGAAAATGAACCTCATACTCTCTGACCAAACTAAATTCCAAAGGGTAACGAAGGACACTACAGCCGAATTGAAAGCAAAGGTCAACAAACTAATCGAAACTGTGAACGCCAAGAAATCAGGACTCCACCTGCCAAAGATTATTGGGGAATATAAACCTGGATATGCGTATGGAAATGTCAAGACACACAAGCCTGGAAACCCACTTCGGCCAATCATTAGCCAGATACCCACACCCACGTACAGACTGGCGAAGCGACTCAACGGCCTGCTGACTCCTTATGTCCCTTGCGCCTTCAGCCTGAAGTCGCCAAAGGAATTTGTTGACTTACTGCGGGGCACACGGCCACAGGAATAAGAGCCTCGTTGGACGTAGAATCGCTGTTCACCAACGTACCAGTGGACGAGACAATCGGGATGATAGCCGACAAAGTGTATCGTGATCCAGCCTGTACTCCTCTTGACATACAAGAAAATATCCTAAGGAAACTACTCCAAGCTTGTACTAAAGAGGCACCCTTCTTGAGCCCGGATGGGGACATGTATATGCAAGTAGATGGGGTCGCCATGGGTTCTCCCCTAGGTGTCCTGTTTGCAAACTTCTACATGGGTACCATCGAGCAAAAAGTCTTAATGGACATGAACTTGAAACCGGCCATATACTGCAGGTATATTGACGACATTTTTACACAGGTACCTGTTGTCAGACATCTGCAGGAGCTGAAGGAGGCATTTGAGCGGAGTTTCGTGCTGCGTTTCACTTACGAGATGGAAAAGGATGGGAAGCTGCCCTTTCTAGATGTAACAGTCATGGAAAAGAGCGGAGGTTTCCACACTGCAGTCTACACTAAGGAAACGAACATAGGAATGTGCCTAAATGCCAAAAGCGACTGCCCAGACAGGTACAAGAGGAGTGTTGTTAACGCATATGTCGACCGTGCTCTCAGCCACAGCTCAGAATGGAAGCAAGTCGACGAAGAACTCTGTAGGGTAAGGCAGGTCCTAGTCAACAACGGCTTCTCCAATGATTTCGTCGAAGACATCATAAGAAGGAAAGTGAAACACCATGCAACCTCTGAAGAGACAACCAACACAACACCTATACCCCCTATTAGACTATTTTACAGGAACTTCTTTTCCACAGCTCATAAAACAGAGGAAAGGGTCCTGAAAGATATTGTTAATAGAAACGTTATCCCTACAGACAAAAATCAGAGGATACAACTGACGATTTACTATAAAACCAGAAAAACGGCCAGCCTACTCATGAGAAACTCTCCAGACACAAAACAAAACGCTTTAAAAGAGACCAACGTCGTCTATGCCTTCAAATGCCCTCTTGGGGACTGTAAGCTCCAAAAAACCCAGTATATAGGCAAGACAACAACATCTCTTTCTAGGCGTTTAACGATGCATAAGCAACAGGGCTCCATTAAGGAACATATAATCTCTTCCCACAACCAAACCATCGCTAGAGAAATCCTAGTAAACAACACAGAAATCATCGATAGATACAGCGATAGCAGGCGGCTTGACGTTTGCGAGGCACTACACATCAAGAAGTCAACACCAGCAATCAACAGCCAATTAATGTGCAACTATATTCTACCCACCTCAAGACTCCGCTCCAATATAGAAGCATCAAGAAATATGGACCAATAGGCTTTCTACAAACAATTCTATTCAATATTCATTGTTTCGTGTTCTGTCTTGTGTTGATGAAATTAATACCCTATTAATGCCACCTCTTGTTCTGTCTTGTGTTGATGAAATTAATACCCTATTAATGCCACCTCACCCCATCCACCTCACTAAAATGTAGATATCAAATCGGAGATGCGTAAGTTCTATTCAGTTGTGTATTTGTAAACTAAAGTCTTTGAAAATGTAATAAGTTTTACGAAACGTGCTCGCGTCGCATCACACTAGAAATAAAAATGAATTTTGGAGAATTGATTTTTTATTTACCTCCAACAGTGAAAAGAAATGTACGAAAAAGATTGAGAAAATTCGTGTTAGAATTATTAATGTTACTTTTTCGGTCATATTTAATAATATATATATATATATATATATATATATATATATATATATATATATATATATATATATATATATATATATATATATATATATATATATATATATATATATATATATATATATATATATATATATATATATATATATATATATATATATATATATATATATATATATATATATATATATATATATATATTGGTAGCAGTCTTTCCTGTAGACATATATTATTAAATATGACCGAAAAAGTAAGATTAATAATTCTAACACGAATTTTCTCAATCTTTCGTACATTACGCTTCACTGTTGGAGGTAAATCAAAAATCAATTCTCCAAAATAAAAATGAATTTTGGAGAATTGATTTTTGATTTACCTCCAACAGTGAAGCGTAATGTACGAAAGATTGAGAAAATTCGTGTTAGAATTATTAATCTTACTTTTTCGGTCATATTTAATAATATATATATATATATATATATATATATATATATATATATATATATATATATATATATATATATATATATATATATATATATATATATATATATATATATAAATATATATATATATATATATATATATATATATATATATATATATATATATATATATATATATATGTATATATATGTATATATATATATATATATATATATATATATGTTGACCAGACCACACACTAGAAATTGAAGGGACGACGACGTTTCGGTCCGTCCTGGACCATTCTCAAGTCGATTGCCATATCGACTTGAGAATGGTCCAGGACGGACCGAAACGTCGTCGTCCCTTCAATTTCTAGTGTGTGGTCTGGTCAACATACTTCAGCCACGTTATTGTGAGTCATCGCCTGCATATATATATATATATATATATATATATATATATATATATATATATATATATATATATATATATATATATATATATATATATATATGTATATATATATTGTGATATTGTGACGGGGAAAGTGTTGAAGTGTAGATGTTCGGCAGTCCTCCAATGGCTGGTGTCAATGCCTGGTCACACTTACAAAAAAAAGATAGACTGCTTGCCTGTTTGTCTGTGGTAAAGTAAGGGAAGACATGCAAAACACAAATTATGAACAATGAAACTTTAATATACTTTGAACAAAAATAAAAATAAAGACAAGTCCTGTGGCAATGAACAGTGCAATTAAATAAGTCAAAAAACAATATAACATAAATGATTAATAGGGATGAAGTTTACTCTTCAGTAATATAAATGTACAGTGAAAAATAATCAGGTACTGAGAATATTGGCTATGGCTGAGACCTCCCTTAGTATACAGAGCCAGAGAGCTTAGTATGCCAGAGAGAGATGTCAACTCTTAGAGCACAAAGAATATTCTGAAGTTGATGGCTGGGTCAAGCTCAGACATCGACTCAGGTAGATGGCGCTGAGGTGCAGTGTGCACGTGTGCAGTCGGCAAGTCGCCAATCAGGAGCAGGCAGGCTGGGATGGGTAGTTGGCTGGTTGATGACGAACCGGCGTGGAGGGAGTGTGGAGTTGGGGGTTTAGGGTACCTTTTGCCTCCTGGTCAAAACGTTTTGTGCTACTGGTGGACGTATCTTGAATGTAGCATCTTATACATGTAGAATAAACGTAACTTTAAGGAGGGAAGAGCAGGCTCAATCTCTCTTGAAAGAGATTATCATCACAACTCTCCCCCGAAGCCTGCGGTTCCGGATGAAGTTACGTCTTCAGGTGGTAGAGTGGTAGGTGGAGTAGCCTCTACCTCATAGACTCTGGAGAGGGCGTCTGCTATGATGTTGTCAGAACTCTTGATGTAGAAGATCTCCAGGTTGAAATTCTGCAGATATAAAGCCCATCGTAGAAGCCGTTGATTGTTGAATTGGGCTTGCTGCAGGAAGCGTAGGGGATTGTGGTCCGAGTAGATGGTGGTAGACCGAGCACCTTGCAGGTACGATTCGAAGTGCTGCAAGTTCAGGACGATGGAGAGTAGTTCCTTTTCGATAGTGATGTAGTTCTTCTGGTGCGGTTTTAACTTGTAGCTGTAGTAGCTAACAGGTAGAATCTCCTCGCCTCGTTGTTGCATCAGGACACCCCCGATGCCGGTACCACTGGCGTCGACATGGATGTTGAAAGGCTTTGTGATATCTGGCGAGGCGAGAATAGGATTAGAACAGAGCATGGATTTAAGTTGTTCAAAAGCAATGGTTTGCTGAATGGTCCAATGATACCGTTGCTTGGGGCTGGTTAAAGTGATCAATGGTGTCGCTACCGTACTAAAATTCTTCACAAACCTACGGTAGTAGGAGGGAAGACCAAGGAAGCGCAGGAGCTGATTCCTGGTGGTAGGCTGTGGGTAATGCTGGATGGCTAGGGTATGTATGTTTAACGGAGCTAGGCTGCCACTCCCTATTTCATGACCAAGATAACGCACTTTACCTTTAGCAAAGGTGGACTTGCCCAAGTTGATGGTGAGGCCGGCTGTCAGGAGCTTGGCAAACAATCGTTGCAGCTGGAGCAGATGTTCGCTCCAGGTGTTGGCTGCCACAACGATATCATCCAAGTAGCCGTAGGTGTTATCTAAGCCATGGATGACGCGGTTGACAGCTCGCTGAAAGGTGGCCGGGGCATTACATAGTCCAAATGGAAGGCGTTCGTATCTGTAAAGGCCAAAAGGAGTGGTAAAGGCAGATATTTCTTTAGCTCTCTCTGTCAAACATACTTGGTAGTATCCTTTTAGTAAGTCCAGCTTCGATAGATACCGCACATTACCAATGGCGTCAAGGATGTCATCTATTCTAGGTAAGGGGTACGCATCCTTGACAGTCACTAGATTCAATTTCCGATAATCGGTACACAACCTCACTTTACCTTGCGGTTTCGGCACCAAGATGCAGGGTGAGGCCCAAGGGGACCCACAAGGGGTGGCCAGCCCATGATCCAGGAGGTACTGTACCTCAGCACGCATGACTTCCTTTTTACTCGGGCTGATTCGGTAGAAAGGTTGAGGAATCGGCCGGGTGTCAGGGAGTAGCTGGATGGCGTGCTGAACTACATTACACTCTTGTGGATCATCGCTGAACAACTTCTGGTGTTCATTGAAGATTCTGATGAGAGGTGCACTATTACTGTCCTGCAAATAGGTATGAAGATTAGTAAGGATTTCCGAGTTCCAGAAAAAAAAATCTTATAAAAGACGCAGCTGCTGCCCAGTTATGAAGATAATAAGTAGTGCTAACATGATGCTTTCTGTTGTCAAATCCCACAAGATTATAATAACAGAAGCAGCAAGGAAGGAAGGGAAAGCACCGACTCAGTGTTAGTGCTTTCGGGAGAAGCAGGGAAGGTTTCACTGTGGAAGTATGGACATTTACAGGTGGATAATGATACCAACACAGTAGGGGGAGTACCTTGATACTGCTTCAGGAGGTTGACGTGGCACAACTGGGTCTTCCGCCGCCTATCTGGAGTCTCAAGAACGTAGTTGTAGTTGTTCCTGCACTCCTTGATGCGGTAGGGTCCTGAAAACTTGTTTTGCAATTGAGAACCTAGGATAGGAAAGTATGTCCACATGAAGTCTCCTGGTTTAAATTTCCTTAATTTGCTGCTTTAGTCAAAATGAGTCTTCATCCTCTCCTGAGCTTTCAATAGATTGTCATTAGTAAATTTACGTACTCTCTCTAGAATGTGTTTTAAGTTTTGAAGAAACTGGGGCACATTCTGAGGGTCACTGAAGGTGGCATTACGTAGAGTCTTTAAAAGCTTTGAGAGGAGTACGGCACTTACGTCCGTAGAGCATCTCATAAGGAGATACTCCTAGAGACTCATTGGGGAGACTTCTGAAAATGCACATAATGAGATCAAGTTGTTTATCCCAGTCCTTCAAGGTGTCATTGCAGAATTTCTTTAGGAGTGCTTTAATAGTCTGATGACTACGTTCAAGAGAACTCTGTGAAGCAGGATGATAGGGGCTGGACAATACCTGTGTGATGTTGAACTCCTCCAGTGTCTTCTTGAAGAGATCACTGGTGAAGTTGGTGCCACAGTCACTTTGAACCTCTCTTGGAAATCCATACTGGGTGAAGATCTTCAATAGGTGTTTCACCACAGTAGCAGCTGTAATGTTCTTTACTGGAACTGCTATGGGGAATCTGGTGGTAGGACACATGATAGTTAATATATAGGCGTTGCCAGAACTGGTCCGGGGTAAAGGACCAACAAGGTCTATGATGAGTCTGTGGAAAGGTTCCGCAGGCACCTGGATGGGATTTAATGGAGCCTGGGGAATAGAGATGTCAGGTTTACCTGCCATCTGACATGTATGACACTATTGCACGTACTTTTTGACGTCTTTTACCATACCTGGCCAGTAGTAGTCTTGTCTGATTCCGTGGTAGGTTTTGTTGAAACCATAGTGAGAAAGAGCTCCGTGGGCCAAGTGTAGAATATTGGGCCGTAGGCTGGTGGGAATCACTAGTTGTTCGACATTGGCCCAATCGTCGTCCTCCTTCAGCTTACTGGGTCTGTATCTGCGGTAGAGCAACTGATTCTCTAGGAAGAACCCAGGGATACTGTCAGGATGAGTCTCAGCCTGGAAGAATAATGGTGTTAATGATTGATCTTCCCTCTGTAACTTACGGAACTCCAACTTGGTAAGATTTGGCGGTAGATTCTGAGGGTCTTGAGGGACAGCGGTAGCAGTAGAGTCAGCTGGTTGCGGGCGTGCAGCTTGTGCACGGGTGGTCACCAAAACCGGAGGAGAACTTCATCACTGTTACGGACCCGAGTCCAGCATCGGAGCACGGATCAGTGACAACATCGCCATCTGTGAGTCCGCTCCCGAAACCCCCTCCAAATGGACGACGCCATCTAGTGAGGACGGGATATACCGGCCACAGGTGCTGGATTCCCGTCTTAATCAGCTCTTAACATAGCTGCTGCTGACCTCTGGTGAGGTGATGCTTAGACAGCAACGCCATCTATGGAATGGAGAGGTGGACGTTTGTGTCTAAGCCTGTAAGTGAGGTTCCCTAGAGCGTCCCAGTAATAATGACGTGTCTGATTGCAGAGTCGACCTGGGACTGCTGTGTTGGACGATGGATCAGTCTACCCAAGGCAGCCAAGGTCTCTTCACGAGTTTGCTCTGAAGAAGCTGTGAGTCACCCCCGGACGAACTCTGCTGAGAGTATTAGCCTGCCTGTGACGTGGCAGTATCAGGAATCGTCTTATCCGGGCTGGCTGATGGAAGAGACTAGCCACTGTGGTGCTTAGTGAGGAGAGTGATCAGCGGGATCACACGAGGCTCCTGCCTAGGGCTCGCAACCCTAGTATCGGTCGTGGAGTGGCCTACACAGCGGAGCTGATTGGTACCTGCCAGCTACAGGCTGGATTGTGGTTAAAGGCCTACATGACGGAGCACCCAGTGGGACTGTGATTTGGCTGGCCTGTGGCCAGGGTAGATTCGCCAAGAGAATCATAGAAGATTCATCGTGAGCACCGTGGAGCATCCTGTGTCTTCGGAGGAAGACAAGCTTGTACATAATCATGTAGTAATAACCCCTGTGTGCAACTGTTATATATTTATTTATGGTGGTGGTGAATATATATATAAATCAGAACATTTGTATCCCTCCCCCTTTAATTTACCTTGTGTTACGGAACAAAGCCCTTGAAAGCCTCTACTAACTTGGGGCCGGATTCCCAAACTCTACTAACATCAGAGAAGAACCCGGTTGCGTCCCAGTAGGGCCGTAACATAATTGGCATCCCCAGCGGGATTCGACCCCTTGTCAAGTATGTTTGACAGGGGTGGTGATGTTGTGCAATCCCCTGTAAACAATTCCCCCGTTTATAATTATTTGGACGTTGTACGTCCTGTGCGGTGTTAGGTGCGATAAAGTGCAATATTGGCGTAGTACAGTGCTCAGTGTGTTAAGTGCTCAAGTGAAGCGGTGTATTAAGTGCTAGTGCTCCAATTAAGTGACAATGGCAGAAAAAGCGACTATCGACGATCTGGACGACGTTCAGGCCTTTCTGAACAAGGAGGACTGTCTTGCCAGATTGAAATATCTGGGAAAACAAGAATTTGTACTAGTGAGTGCCTATATGGAGATAAAGATACGTGCCAGCGATTCCCGTGTTGAGATCTTGTCCAAGGTTCACAGACATTTGAAGGCCGAGGAGAAACAGGAAAGCGAGGCACAAATTACAAAAGAAAGTAAGGAAGTAGCTTCCACTGAAAAGGAAGATAAGGGCAGTGACATTGAAAGTGATGCAGGTGAGCTGAATATAAGCTTTCTAACTGTCAAAATGCGTGCCTTGGAAATAAATCGTGAGATAGAATGGAATAAATTAGAATTAGAACGAGAATTAAAAGATAAAGAAATGGAGATGAGGCGTTTAGAATTAGAAAGAGAAAGAGAAAGAGAAGAACGAGAAAGGGAAAGAGAAGAGCGAGACAGGCAAGAACGACGAGACTGAGAGGAAAAAGAGAGATAACATGAGTTAGAAGTATTGCGATTAGGTGGTCGGAGGCCAACAACGGACACAAGTAGTTTCGATCCGGTAAGGAACATCAAAATGGTCCCGAAGTTCAACGAGAAGGAAGTTTCGAAGTTCTTGGCAGCCTTCGAGAAAGTCGCAGCCTCTTTGGCGTGGCCAAAAGAAAATTGGGCCATCATGATACAGCCCGTCTTGACTGGGAAGTGACAAATTGCCTACTCCACGTTGTCCCTTGATGACTCCTGCGATTATGACAAGGTGAAGAAGGTAGTGCTCTTGGCTTAACAATTGGTACCTGAGGCTTACAGGCAAAAGTTCAGAAACCTGAAAAAGACCTCGGAGCACACGTTCACTGAATTCGCGACCATCAAGGAACGGCTTTTCCAAGAGTGGTGTGCTTTTCGGAAGGTGGAGACCAAAGAAGACCTTGAGCAGCTCATACTGTTAGAGGACTTCAAAGACTGCCTGGCAGGGGATCTAAAGACATACTTAGAGGAACAACAAGTAGAGACCTTAAGTGCCGCAGCCACTATGGCTGAAGAATACATCTTAACGCATAGGTCTTCCACTAAGTATGTCCCGAGGAATTACCCACGCCTGTTTGGCAAACCTCGTCAAGAAGAGGAGAGACCCGTCCCACAAAGCGCTATGAAGACGCCCCCAAGTAGCCCTCGAAGGACCAGTCCTAGCAGTCCGAAACACCGCAGTCCGAGGAGGAATGTAGTGTGTTGGACTTGTGGGCAGAAAGGGCACGTTGCTGCTATGTGCCGAGGCAGAAGAGGTAGCGGCCCACGTAGGGAGGTGATGCTGATGGGCTGTGTGACACCACCAGTGGGAACCCGGTCTCTGATGACTAGTCAGGAAGGACCAAGATTGTTTGCCCCTCACACTTCAGGTGGGTATGTATCGAGTGATCACACTGGTAGATTAGTTGTAGTGCTCAGAGATAGTGGAGCAGCCCAGTCCCTGATCATGAGAAACTCGTTACCCGAGGGAGTGAGTGTGGACGGGAGACAAAAGGTTGTCCTGGTTGGGTTTCCTAGGACGCGGTACGTTGCCCCCTTAGTGCCGGTACATCTAGACTCGCCTTACTTCAGCAGCACATGTGCGTTGTCAGTAGTTGATACCCTGCCTATAGCTGGGATTGACGTAATACTAGCCAACGACTTGGTGACAGGTTGGAACAACAAATATCTCAAGGTTGCGGACGAGTCAGCCGGAACAGCAAGGTCTGAGGTAACAACAGGAGACAGTGGTAATATCCAGGTACAGGCAGACGTACAATAACTTAACTTGTCTAATCCTTCCTCTACCCAACAGATCAACTGCATTCTAACAGTCTCCTGATTCTTCTCCCGACAAGGAACATGAGGTTATGATGGCAGAAGCGACTGAGCAAGAAGAGAGGCCTCGTGTACAAGCACCCACGGATACCCAAGAGTCTGGAGTGAAGGCGGATGAGTACTTGCGGTATGGCAAAGTACAATGTATACTGAACCGGCCAGAGATTCTCCAGACGCCAGAGGTATGTGAGGTATGTACGAAGGTTCTAGTGCCATCTTCGGTCCAACCAGGCTAATGGATATAGCCAGCTATGGACATTACAGGCTCATGAAACTTATCCCTAAGTTAGCCAAATGTTTCTTGGCGGTATTTTGTTTTGTTCTCGTGTGTGTTCTCAGTAAGGACCAGTGGACGACCCGACAGAGGATGGCTCCCATGAACATCATGAAGAGACCCCAGGGATTGGAGACTTGCACTGTGAGTTTTGCAGTCGAAGAAGGGACCTGGAAGGTGATGGTGGATACAGGAGGTATGGGAAATGATATTATGAGTAACTGTTTCCGACAGGTTGACACCCCCCGCGTGATTGCTGAGCCTGGATTCAGTGTTATACGGAACGTTGGTCGACCTGACGGTGGCAGAGCGAACACCATCTTCCAAGTACAAGCAGCTCTGTTGGGACTAGGTGTGGGCCTAGTGGACGATTATGCTGTGAGTACTGATTTAACAACAATCGCCGTTACTCTAAATTATCAGACCCCTGTATTCCAGGTTCCCGTCTCCCTGAAGGACTACCGGACCGGTACAAGAAATGCCGTCTGTGACCAGCCATCATCGGTGCCACGACACAGGGAGGTGTCGATTCACCCCAGATTGCGCCTGTGCCGATCCTTACTAAAGACACTTGAGATTATGCCCCTGCTTGCCATCTCAGTGAAGGTGTGGGAAGTCACATCAGGCAGGTCATTGCCTACCATCTTCAAGTTTCCTTTGTGCCAGAATCTCTCATTAGGGCAGTTTTGCGGACAAGACATCCTCCCCACTCCAGTTCATAGTTTATGTGAGTCTGTTTGGAGTTGTACCCACTGACTAATTTGGTTTGTTTTTTCTTTTATAGAAACCCAAACTAAATTCTTTTTGGTGGGGAGGTGTTACGGACCCGAGTCCAGCATCGGAGCACGGAGCAGTGAAAACAACGCCATCTGTGAGTCCGCTCCCGAAACCCCCTCCAAATGGACGACGCCATCTAGTGAGGACAGGATATACCGGCAACAGGTGCTGGATTCCCGTCGTAATCAGCTCGTAACATAGCCGCTGCTGACCTCTGGTGAGGTGGTGCTTAGACAGCAACGCCATCTATGGAATGGAGAGGTGGACGTTTGTGTCTAAGCCTGTAAGTGAGGTTCCCTAGAGCGTCCCAGTATTAATGACGTGTCTGATTGCAGAGTCGACCTGGGACTGCTGTATTGGATGGTGAATCAGTCTACCCAAGGCAGCCAAGGTCTCTTCACGAGTTTGCTCTGAAGAAGCTGTGAGTCCCCCCCGGACGAACTCTGCTGACAGTATTAGCCTGCCTGTGACGTGGCAGTATCAGGAATCGTCTTATCCGGGGCTGGCTGATGGAAGAGACTAGCCACTGTGGTGCTTAGTGAGGAGAGTGATCAGCGGGATCACACGAGGCTCCTGCCTAGGGCTCGCAACCCTAGTATCGGTCGTGGAGTGGCCTACACAGCGGAGCTGATCGGTACCTGCCAGCTACAGGCTGGATTGTGGTTAAAGGCCTCCACGACAGAGCACCCATTGGGACTGTGATTTGGCTGGCCTGTGGCCAGGGTAGATTCGCCAAGAGAATCATAGAGGATTCATCGTGAGCACCGTGGAGCATCCTGTGTCTTCGGAGGAAGACAAGCTTGTACATAATCGGGTAGTAATAACCCCTGTGTGCAACTGTTATATATTTATTTATGGTGATGGTGAATATATATATAAATCAGAACATTTGTATCCCTCCCCCTTTAATTTACCTTGCGTTATGGAACAAAGCCCTTGAAAGCCTCTACTAACTTGGGGCCGGATTCCCAAACTCTACTAACATCACAGAAGAACCCGGTTGCGTCCCAGTAGGGCCATAACAATCACTTTCTTGAACCTCTGCTGGAACATATTCAAAGATGGGATTATCCATTACAGAGGTACACACGTGGGGTTTGTCCATGATGATTAGATTGGACGGTTGCAGATCTTCTGCCAAGTCGTTGCCCAGGAGAAGTTGCACTCCAGGCATGGGAAAAAGCTTTTCCCGGATGGCGACTTGGACTTCACCGGTCACGAAGGGACAATCCAGGTGGACTCTGGCGAGTGGATACGGGGTGGTAGCAGTGAGGTCAGTGATAAGGACGGTTTCCCCGGTGTAGGTGATGTTAGGCACAGCTGATTTCAATATTATTGGCTGAAGAGCCGCTGTGTCCCTCAAGATCTTCAATTTAAAACGTCCCTCCGAATCTATACCGTTGGTAGAGACAGTTCCAGGACACAGGTGTTTACTGAAGAGGGAAAGATCATTAACAGGAACATCAACATTCATCACAGGCTTACCGGACTTAGGAGGAGACTGTTTGGGTTTAGTAGATTCATTGCTTTTGTATTGAGCCTTCCCACATCTATCTATGGTATGTCCATAGTGTTTGCAATACTTACAATGCAATTGTGAGCTCGCTTGATCTCTACTCACTTTATCGTAACTGTACCAAGACTTCTTACTGGAAGGTGGTTCTGGTGTCAGCCAGTGGATGAGGCTGTAGGTGTCAGCCGACTTCGCACATTTGATGTAGTCGGTTTCTTCTTTATCTGCTAGATATAAACGGACGGAAGGGGGAACACGTCTCAAGAATTCCTCAACTACCGTGAGATTGATGAGTTCTGCAAATGTAGAGACATGTGCTGCTTCCAGCCATTTCATGAAATATCTTTTCTTTGTATTGGCAAATTCTAGAAAGGTGGTGGTACTTGCCTTTAGATGATCACAGAATTTTCGTCTGTAGCTTTCGGTGGAGAGAAGGTAGGCGTCCAAAACTGCTTGCTTTAGGGTCTGGTAGTCATTCTCAGACGCTAAGGTACTGAGAGTAACTGCAGCTCTACCTGTGAGATGCACTCTAAGAAGGGTAGACCATTGATCTGCAGGCCAGCTAAGTTTATTAGCTAGGGTCTCATAGGTGGTAAAAAAGACATCATTCTCTGTGTCAACGAATAGTGGCATTAACTTACTTGCAGGGGAGATATTGAAACTTACGGGAAGACTAGCGGTAGCTTGCTGGCGTTGAGTGTGGTGTGTAGTTTCCAACGTGAGTTCTTGTTGACGACATTCTATAGCCATAGCCGCTTGCTGTTTGTCATGATCGCGTAGTATCTCCAGGTGGCGTTGTTTTGCTTCAAGCTGTACTCGCTCACGCTCTCTGAATAGGGCCATCTCACGTTCTTGCTCTTCTTTCCTCATTGCAGCTTCTTTTTCCCTCAGTTGTAGAGCTTCTTTCGCCAGGGCCGCCTCTCTTTCTTGCTCTTCTTTTCTGATTGCAGCTTCTTCTTTCCTCATTTGTAGAGCTTCTTGCTGTTGCTCCCGCTCAAGTTTTGCAAGTTAGAGCTTGAGTTTTATAGTTGCCAGATCATGTTTATCTGCAATAGAATAAGTTTCGTGAGTTTCAGAGTCAATCTTCCCTTCATCTAAGAGGTGATCCATTAATAAGTTGTGCAAGTCATTTTTGTTGGCTCCTTGGGGAACCTCTAGTTGATACTCGTGGGCAAGAGCTTGTAATTCAGTTCTCTTGGCACGACATAAGGTTCCTATTTCACCTGCTGGATCGTTACGAAAAGCTTGGAGACGAAACATGGTGAAAGATAGCAAATAAATGTACAACGAATATAGTTGTGATATGGTAAATGTCAGAAACAGGATAACGTGGCAACTGGTAACTATCCTGTGGAATTTTAATCTTTAACAATTAACGTTAATTTTAGGATGGTAAATGATTAGTCAATCAAAATCTCAGGAAATCTTGTACCCGGTACTCAATGTAAGAGAATAAGGGCAAGAAAATCCTACTAAATAAATGAAACTGAGTTTCTAAAACAATGAAACATTTATTTGCTTCAAAAGTTAATAAGGTAGTCCAAGAATGTAGGCATACCTTGCCGAGTCTCTATAGGACATAAGCAAGGGTTTCCCACTAAATGAAATATGATACTTACAGAATTAGCGAACTTTGTGCTCTGAAAAAAGAAAGCTAATTCCCTACCTAAGTAAATATCATCATCTCTGACCGACGTGTAGGGGTGCGAGTGTCAACTGGTGACGAGAACTGCTGCTGAGGTCCCAACTCAGCAACGTAGTCCGTGCTAGAGGAACTATGGCCCTCTGTATCCTCCTTCGGTCGGATTGCAGAAGATAGGGTGCTTTGACCCGAAGACAAACCAAAGTACCAGGGTACCACAATGATGATTTGCCGATAATGTGAGAAATATCCTAGGGACAAAAGGTAGTAAACACGAGTAATAACACGGAGTGAGGGATGACCAATTAAGAGAATGACTGCGGCCTACAGTCACCACGTAATCCAAAGTTATCCCACACTCACCATATGCTACTCTCGGAATGCACAATACACACAGCACCATATAAATATGAAAAGTAATGAAAATATTGAAAAGCAACTGTAGCAAAGCCAAGTATGCTTACCACAAATTGACGTTCTGGTACTAGCACCTGAGTGAATCTCCGTGGACAGGCCCCCATTAAATGTGACGGAAAAGTGTTGGAGTGAAGATGTTTGGCAGTCCTCCAATGGTTGGTGTCAATGCCTGGTCACACTTACAAAAAAAAGATAGACTGCTTGCCTGTTTGTCTGTGCTAAAGTAAGGGAAGACACGCAAAACACAAAGTATGAACAATGAAACTTTAATATACCTTAAACACAAATAAAAATAAAGACAAGTCCCGTGGTAATGAACAGTGCAATTAAACAAGTCAAAAAACAATATAACATAAATGATTAATAGGGATGAAGTTTACTCTACAATAATATAAATATACAGTGAAAAATAATCAGGTGCTGAGAATATTGGCTATGGCTGAGACCTCCCTTAGTATACAGAGCCAGAGAGCTTAGTATGCCAGAGAGAGATGTCAACTCTTAGAGCACAAAGAATATTCTGAAGTTGATGACTAGTTCAAGCTCAGACATCGACTCAGGTAGATGGCGCTGAGGTGCAGTGAGCAGGTGTGCAGTCGGCGAGTCACCAATCAGGAGCAGGCAGGCTTGGATGGGTAGTTGGCTGGTTGATGACGAGCCGGCATGGAGGGAGTGTGGAGTTGGGGGTTTAGGGTACGTTTTGCCTCCTGGTCAAAACGTTTTGTGCTACTGGTGGACGTATCTTGAATGTAGCATCTTATACTTGTAGAATAAACGTAACTTTAGGTAGGGAAGAGCAGGCTCAATATATATATATATATATATATATATATATATATATATATATATATATATATATATATATATATATATATATATATTGTGACGGCAAAGCGTTGGTGTTCGGCCGTTTCAAAAGCTGGGGGCAGGGCCTCGTCACATAACAAAAAAAAAGAGAAGTTTGTCCTTTCGTCTGTGGTAAGGTAATGGGAAGACACACAAAACACAAAGTATATAAACAATGAAATTTTAATTACTCTAGAACACAAGACATGAATAAAGACAATCTCGTAAAATTCAAAAAAGGTCAACAAACAAAACAACATGAATAATTACTGGCAATGAAAAGTTACTCTAAGACAAGAATGCAAGTTAAAATAAATCAAATAAGTGAGGTGCTGGGAATACTGGCTTCAAGCTGCCACCTCCCTTAGTACACGACAGCCAAGGCTTAGTCTACTAGCGAGAGATGTCAACTCCAAGGAGCACAGAGATATTCTGAGGAGTCGGCGTTCTGCTGACCCAGACGTCGACTCTTGTGGTGGCGTGAGTGCAGGTGCGGCGAGACACCAGCCAATCAGCAACAGGCTGGCGGAGAATAAGCAGTTTGCTGGTTACGGCGGGCTGTAGCCGGTGTGTCAGGTTGTGCATGGTACGATTTGCTTCCTGGGCAAAACGTTTGGCAATACTGGTGGACGTACCTTCAATATAGTATCTTGTACTTGAACGACGTAAATATATAGGGAAGAGCAGGCTCAATCTCTCTTGAAAGAGATTATCGTCACAACTCTCCCCCGAAGCCTGCGGTTCTGGAAGGAGTTACGTCTTCATGTGGTGGAGTGATAGTTGGAGTTGCTTCTACTTCATAGACTCTGGAGAGGGCGTCGGCTATAATGTTGTCAGAACCCTTGATATAGCAGATCTCCAGGTTGAAATCTTGCAGGTATAAAGCCCATCGTAGAAGACGTTGGTTATTGAATTGGGCTTGATGTAAGAAGCGGAGAGGATTGTGGTCTCAGAAGATGGTGGTAGACCTGGCACCTTGTAGATATGGAGCAATGTGCTGGAGATTCAGGACGATGGAGAGTAGCTCCTTCTCGATAGTGCTGTAGTTCCTCTGGTGAGGTTTCAACTTGTAGCTGTAGTAGCTGACAGGTAGAACCTCTTCGCCTCGTTGCTGCATCAGGACACCCCCGATGCCGGTGTTACGGACCCGAGCCCAGCGTCCGAGCACGGAGCAGTGACGGCCGCGCCATCTGTGGGTCAGCTCCCGAAACCCCCTCCAAATGGACGATGCCACCTAGTGAGGACGAGGTATACTGGCCACAAGGGCTAGTTTCCAGTCCTAATCAGCTCGTGACGTAGCCGCTGCTGACCTCTGGTGAGGTGACGCCTAGACAGCAACGCCATGTATGGAGTAGATGGGTGGGCGTTTGTGTCTAAGCCTGTAAGTGAGGTGCCCTAGAGTGTCCCTATTACTAATGACGTGTCTAATTACAGAGTCGACCTGGGACTGCTGTAACGAACGTTGGATCAGTCTACCCAAGGCAGCCGTCTTGTCTCCAAGTATTTGCTGCAGCAGCTGTGAGTCACCCCCCGGATGAACACGGTGGTGTTAGCCTGCCTGTGACGTGGCAGCTGAGGGATTGTCGTACCCGGGGCTGACTGGTGGAGACGCTTAACCACTGGGGTGTTGTGGTGAGGAGAGTGATCTGTGGGATCACACAAGGCTCCTGACTAGGGCTCACTACCCTAGTAACGGTCGTGGAGTGACCTAACCAGCGTTGCTGATTGGAACCTGCCAGTTACAGGCTGGATTTGTGGTTGAGGGCCTCCTCGACGGTGCCCCCAGTGGAACTGTGATTTGGCTGGCCTGTGGCCAGGGTAGACTCAAGAGAATCGAAGGATTCTTCGTGAGGCCACAAGAGGACCAAGAGCTTAGCATCGTTGAGCACCGTGAACGTCCAGAGTCTTCAGAGGAAGACTACGTTGTACATAATAGTGTTTATTCCTCCCCCGTGTGATAATCTATATATTATTTATGGTGACGGTGACAATTATATTATTAAGTTTTTGCCTTTGTCTCCCTTCCCCTTTAATTTATTTGCGTTACGGATCACATCCCTTGAAAGCCACTACTAGCTTGGGGCCGGATACCCTACCTCTAACAACATCAGAAAAAGAACCCGGTTGCGACCCGAGAGGGCCGTAACATAATTGGCATCCCCAGCGGGATCCGACCCCTTATCAAGTATGTTTGACAGCGGTGGTGAAGTGGCGCAATCCCTGTAAATAATTCCCCCTGTGTGTGACTATTAGGACGTTATATGTCCTGTGTGGTGCTCAGAGTGATTCAGTGCAATATTGTAGAGCGAAGTGCTCGCTGTGATTAAGTGCAATATTGCGTAGTGCGATGCTCGGTGTGATTACGTGCAACATTGTATAGCGAAGTGCTCGCTGTGAATAAGTGCAATATTGTGTAGTGCGGTGCTCGGTGTGATTAAGTGCAATATTGTAGAGTGCGGTGCTCGCTGTGATTAAGTGCAATATTGTGTAGTGCGGTGCCCGGTGTAATTACGTGCAATATTGGCAAGTGAGGCGCTAGGTGCGATAAAGTGCAATATTGACGTAGAACAGTGCTCAGTGCGTTAAGTGCTAACGAAAGCGGTGTGTTAAGTGCTAGTGTTCCATCTCAGTGACAATGGCAGAAAAATCGACCATCGACGATCTGGACGATGTTCAGGCTTTTCTGAACAGGGAGGACTGTCTTGCCAGATTGAAATATCTGGGGAAACAAGAACTTGTCTTAGTGCCTACCTGGAGATAAAGATACGTGCCAGTGATTCCCGTGTGGAGATCTTGTCCAAGGTTCACCGGCATTTGAAGGCCGAGGAAAAACAGGAAGGTGAGGCACAAGGTACAAAAGAAAGTGAAGAAGTAGCTTCCACTGAAAAGGAAGATAAAGGCAGTGACATTGACAGTGATGCAGGTGAGCTGAATATTAGCTTTCTTACAGTCAAAATGCGTGCCTTAGAGATAAATCGCGAGATAGAATGGAAGAAGTTAGAATTAGAACGAGAATTGAAAAATAAAGAATTAGAGATGAGGCGTTTAGAATTAGAAGAAAGAAAAGAAGAGCGAGAAAGAGAAGAGAAAAGAGAAAGAGAAAGAGAAGAACGAGACAGACAAGAACGACGAGACTGAGAGGAAAGACAGAGACAACATGAGCTAGAAGTATTGCGGTTAGGTGGTCGGAGGCCAACAACGGAAACCAGTAGTTTCGATCCGGTACGGAACATCAAAATGGTCCCGAAGTTCAACGAGAAGGAAGTTTCGAAGTTCTTCGTAGCCTCTTTGGAGTGGCCAAAGGAGAATTGGGCCATCATGATACAGTCCGTCTTGACTGGGAAGGCCCAAGTCGCCTACTCCACGTTGTCCCTTGATGACTCTGGCAACTATGACAAGGTGAAGAAGGTCGTGCTCATGGCATACCAATTGGTACCTGAGGCGTACAGGGAAAAGTTTAGGAACCTGAAAAAGACCTCAGAGAACACGTTCACCGAATTCGCTACCATCAAGGAGCGACTTTTCCAGGAATGGTGTGCCTCTCGGAAGGTGGAGACCAAAGAAGACCTCGAGCAGCTCATACTGTTAGAGGACTTCAAAGACTGTCTGTCTGGAGATCTAAAGACGTACTTAGAGGAGCAGCAGGTGGAGACCTTGAGTGCGGCAGCCACCATGGCTGAGGAATACATCCTGACGCATAGGCCTTCTGCTAAGTATGTCCCGAGGAATTACCCACGCCGGTTTGACAGTCCTCGTCATGACGAAGAGGAGACTCCCGTCCCACAAAGCGCTAAGAAGACGCCCCCAAGTAGCCCTCGAAGGACCAGTCCTAGCAGAGCGAAACACCGGAGTCCGAGGAGGAATATGGTGTGTTGGACTTGTGGGCAGAAAGGGCATGTGGCTGCTATGTGCCGAGGCAGAAGAGGTAGCGGCCCACGTAGGGAGGTGATGTTAGTGAGCTGTGTGACACCACCAGAGGGAACCCCGTCCCTGATGACTAGTCAGGAAGAATCCAGATTGTTTTCCCCTCACACTTCAAGCGGGTATGTAACGAGTGATCACACTGGTAGATTAGTTGTAGTGCTCAGAGATAGTGGAGCAGCCCAGTCCCTGATCATGAGAAACTCGTTACCCGAGGGAGTGAGTGTGGACGGGAGACAAAAGGTTGTCCTGGTTGGATTTCCTAGGACGCGGTACGTTGCCCCCTTAGTGCCGGTACATCTAGACTCGCCTTACTTCAGCGGCACATGTGCGTTGGCAGTAGGTGATACCCTGCCTATAGCTGGGATTGACTTGGTACTAGCCAACGACTTGGTGACAGGTTGGAACAACAAACATCTCAAGGTTGCGGACGAGTCAGCCGGAACAGCAAGGTCTGAGGTAACAACAGGAGACAGTGGTAATATCCAGGTACTTGCAGACGTACAATAACTTAACTTGTCTAATCCTTCCTCTACCCAACAGATCAACTGCATTCTAACAGAGTCTCCTGATTCTTCTCCCGACAAGGAACATGAGGTTATGATGGCAGAAGCGACTGAGCAAGAAGAGAGGCCTCGTGTACAAGCACCCACGGATACCTAAGAGTCTGGAGTGAAGGCGGATGAGTACTTGCGGTATGGCAAAGTACAATGTATACTGAACCGGCCAGAGATTCTCCAGACGCCAGAGGTATGTGAGGTATGTACGAAGGTTCTAGTGCCATCTTCGGTCCAACCAGGCTAATGGATATAGCCAGCTATGGACATTACAGGCTCATGAAACTTATCCCTAAGTTAGCCAAATGTTTCTTGGCGGTATTTTGTTTTGTTCTCGTGTGTGTTCTCAGTAAGGACCAGTGGACGACCCGACAGAGGATGGCTCCCATGAACATCATGAAGAGACCCCAGGGATTGGAGACTTGCACTGTGAGTGTTGCAGTCGAAGAAGGGACCTGGAAGGTGATGGTGGATACAGGAGGTATGGGAAATGATATTATGAGTAACTGTTTCCGACAGGTTGACACCCCCCGCGTGATTGCTGAGCCTGGATTCAGCGTTATACGGAACGTTGGTCGACCTGACGGTGGCAGAGCGAACACCATCTTCCAAGTACAAGCAGCTCTGTTGGGACTAGGTGCGGGCCTAGTGGACGATTATGCTGTGAGTACTGATTTAACAACAATCGCCGTTACTCTAAATTATCAGACCCCTGTATTCCAGGTTCCCGTCTCCCTGAAGGACTACCGGACCGGTACAAGAAATGCCGTCTGTGACCAGCCATCATCGGTGCCACGACACAGGGAGGTGTCGATTCACCCCAGATTGCGCCAATGCCGATCCTTACTGAAGACACTTGAGAATATGCCCCTGCTTCCCATCTCAGTGAAGGTGTGGGAAGTCACATCAGGCAGGTCAATGCCTACCATCTTCAAGTTTCCTTTGTGCCAGAATCTCTCATTAGGGCAGTTTTGCGGACAAGACATCCTCGCCACTCCAGTTCATAGTTTATGTGAGTCTGTTTGGAGTCGTACCCACGGACTAATTTGGTTTGTTTTTTCTTTTATAGAAACTCAAACCAAATTCTTTTTGGTGGGGAGGTGTTACGGACCCGAGTCCAGCATCGGAGCACGGAGCAGTGAAAACAACGCCATCTGTGAGTCCGCTCCCGAAACCCCCTCCAAATGGACGACGCCATCTAGTGAGGACAGGATATACCGGCAACAGGTGCTGGATTCCCGTCGTAATCAGCTCGTAACATAGCCGCTGCTGACCTCTGGTGAGGTGGTGCTTAGACAGCAACGCCATCTATGGAGTGGAGAGGTGGACGTTTGTGTCTAAGCCTGTAAGTGAGGTTCCCTAGAGCGTCCCAGTATTAATGACGTGTCTGATTGCAGAGTCGACCTGGGACTGCTGTATTGGATGATGAATCAGTCTACCCAAGGCAGCCAAGGTCTCTTCACGAGTTTGCTCTGAAGAAGCTGTGAGTCACCCCCAGACGAACTCTGCTGACAGTATTAGCCTGCCTGTGACGTGGCAGTATCAGGAATCGTCTTATCCGGGGCTGGCTGATGGAAGAGACTAGCCACTGTGGTGCTTAGTGAGGAGAGTGATCAGCGGGATCACACGAGGCTCCTGCCTAGGGCTCGCAACCCTAGTATCGGTCGTGGAGTGGCCTACACAGCGGAGCTGATCGGTACCTGCCAGCTACAGGCTGGATTGTGGTTAAAGGCCTCCAGGACGGAGCACCCAGTGGGACTGTGATTTGGCTGGCCTGTGGCCAGGGTAGATTTGCCAAGAGAATCATAGAGGATTCATCGTGAGCACCGTGGAGCATCCTGTGTCTTCGGAGGAAGACAAGCTTGTACATAATCGGGTAGTAATAACCCCTGTGTGCAACTGTAATATATTTATTTATGGTGATGGTGAATATATATATAAATCAGAACATTTGTATCCCTCCCCCTTTAATTTACCTTGCGTTATGGAACAAACCCCTTGAAAGCCTCTACTAACTTGGGGCCGGATTCCCAAACTCTACTAACATCACAGAAGAACCCGGTTGCGTCCCAGTAGGGCCGTAACAATCACTTTCTTGAACCTCTGCTGGAACATATTCAAAGATGGGATTATCCATTACAGAGGTACACACCTGGGGTTTGTCCGTGATGATCAGATTGGACGGTTGCAGATCTTCTGCCAAGTCGTTGCCCAGGAGAAGTTGCATTCCAGGCATGGGAAAAAGCTTTTCCCGGATGGCGACTTGGACTTCACCGGTCACGAAGGGACAATCCAGGTGGACTCTGGCGAGTGGATACGGAGTGGTAGCAGTGAGGTCAGTGATAAGGACGGTTTCCCCGGTGTAGGTGATGTTAGGCACAGCCGATTTCAATATTATTGACTGAAGAGCCGCTGTGTCCCTCAAGATCTTCGATTTAAAACGTCCCTCCGAATCTATACCGTTGGTAGAGACAGTTCCAGGATACAGGTGTTTACTGAAGAGGGAAAGATCATTAACAGGAACATCAACATTCATCACAGGTTTACCGGACTTAGGAGGAGACTGTTTGGGTTTAGTAGATTCATTGCTTTTGTATTGAGCCTTCCCACATCTATCTATGGTATGTCCATAGAGTTTGCAATACTTACAATACAATTGTGAGCTCGCTTGATCTGTACTCACTTTATCGTAACTGTACCAAGACTTCTTACTGGAAGGTGGTTCTGGTGTCAGCCAGTGGATGAGGCTGTAGGTGTCAGCCGACTTCGCACATTTGATGTAGTCGGTTTCTTCTTTATCTGCTAGATATAAACGGACGGAAGGGGGAACACGTCTCAAGAATTCCTCAACTACCGTGAGATTGATGAGTTCTGCAAATGTAGAGACATGTGCTGCTTCCAGCCATTTCATGAAATATCTTTTCTTTGTATTGGCAAATTCTAGAAAGGTGGTGGTACTTGCCTTTAGATGATCACAGAATTTTCGTCTGTAGCTTTCGGTGGAGAGAAGGTAGGCGTCCAAAACTGCTTGCTTCAGGGTCTGGTAGTCATTCTCAGACACTAAGGTACTGAGAGTAACTGCAGCTCTACCTGTGAGATGCACTCTAAGAAGGGTAGACCATTGATCTGCAGGCCAGCTAAGTTTATTAGCTAGGGTCTCATAGGTGGTAAAAAAGACATCATTCTCTGTGTCAACGAATAGTGGCATTAACTTACTTGCATGGGAGATATTGAAACTTACGGGAAGACTAGCGGTAGCTTGCTGGCGTTGAGTGTGGTGTGTAGTTTCCAACGTGAGTTCTTGTTGACGACATTCTATAGCCATAGCCGCTTGCTGTTTGTCATGCTCGCGTTGTATCTCCAGGTGGCGTTGTTTTGCTTCAAGCTGTACTCGCTCACGCTCTCTGAATAGGGCCATCTCACGTTCTTGCTCTTCTTTCCTCATTGCAGCTTCTTTTTCCCTCAGTTGTAGAGCTTCTTTCGCCAGGGCCGCCTCTCTTTCTTGCTCTTCTTTTCTGATTGCAGCTTCTTCTTTCCTCATTTGTAGAGCTTCTTGCTGTTGCTCCCGCTCAAGTTTTGCAAGTTCGAGCTTGAGTTTTATAGTTGCCAGATCATGTTTATCTGCAATAGAATAAGTTTCGTGAGTTTCAGAGTCAATCTTCCCTTCATCTAAGAGGTGATCCATTAATAAGTTGTGCAAGTCATTTTTGTTGGCTCCTTGGGGAACCTCTAGTTGATACTCGTGGGCAAGAGCTTGTAATTCAGTTCTCTTGGCACGACATAAGGTCCCTATTTCACCTGCTGGATCGTTACGAAAAGCTTGGAGACGAAACATGGTGAAAGATAGCAAATAAATGTACAACGAATATAGTTGTGATATGGTAAATGTCAGAAACAGGATAACGTGGCAACTGGTAACTATCCTGTGGAATTTTAATCTTTAACAATTAACGTTAATTTTAGGATGGTAAATGATTAGTCAATCAAAATCTCAGGAAATCTTGTACCCGGTACTCAATGTAAGAGAATAAGGGCAAGAAAATCCTACTAGATAAAGGAAACTGAGTTTCTAAAACAATGAAACATTTAATTGCTTCAAAAGTTAATAAGGTAGTCCAAGAATGTAGGCATACCTTGCCGAGTCTCTATAGGACATAAGCAAGGGTTTCCCACAAAATGAAATATGATACTTACAGAATTAGCGAACTTTGTGCTCTGAAAAAATAAAGCTAATTCCCTACCTAAGTAAATATCATCATCTCTGACCGACGTGTAGGGGTGCGAGTGTCAACTGGTGACGAGAACTGGTGTTGAGGTCCCAACTCAGCAACGTAGTCCGTGCTAGAGGAACTATGGCCCTCTGTATCCTCCTTCGGTCGGATTGCAGAAGATAGGGTGCTTTGACCCGAAGACAAACCAAAGTACCAGGGTACCACAATGATGATTTGCCGATAATGTGAGAAATATCCTAGGGACAAAAGGTAGTAAACACGAGTAATAACACGGAGTGAGGGATGACCAATTAAGAGAATGACTGCGGCCTACAGTCACCACGTAATCCAAAGTTATCCCACACTCACCATATGCTACTCTCGGAATGCACAATACACACAGCACCATATAAATATGAAAAGTAATGAAAATATTGAAAAGCAACTGTAGCAAAGCCAAGTACGCTTACCACAAATTGACGTTCTGGTACTAGCACCTGAGTGAATCTCCGTGGACAGGCCCCCATTAAATGTGACGGAAAAGTGTTGGAGTGAAGATGTTTGGCAGTCCTCCAATGGTTGGTGTCAATGCCTGGTCACACTTACAAAAAAAAGATAGCCTGCTTGCCGGTTTGTCTGTGCTAAAGTAAGGGAAGACACGCAAAACACAAATTATGAACAATGAAACTTTAATATACTTTAAACACAAATAAAAATAAAGACAAGTCCCGTGGTAATGAACAGTGCAATTAAACAAGTCAAAAAACAATATAACATAAATGATTAATAGGGATGAAGTTTACTCTACAATAATATAAATATACAGTGAAAAATAATCAGGTGCTGAGAATATTGGCTATGGCTGAGACCTCCCTTAGTATACAGAGCCAGAGAGCTTAGTATGCCAGAGAGAGATGTCAACTCTTAGAGCACAAAGAATATTCTGAAGTTGATGACTAGTTCAAGCTCAGACATCGACTCAGGTAGATGGCGCTGAGGTGCAGTGAGCAGGTGTGCAGTTGGCGAGTCACCAATCAGGAGCAGGCAGGCTTGGATGGGTAGTTGGCTGGTTGATGACGAGCCGGCATGGAGGGAGTGTGGAGTTGGGGGTTTAGGGTACGTTTTGCCTCCTGGTCAAAACGTTTTGTGCTACTGGTGGACGTATCTTGAATGTAGCATCTTATACTTGTAGAATAAACGTAACTTTAGGTAGGGAAGAGCAGGCTCAATATATATATATATATATATATATATATATATATATATATATATATATATATATATATATATATATATATATATATATATATATATATATATATATATATATATATTTATATATTATTAAATATGACCGAAAAAGTAAGATTAATAATTCTAACACGAATTTTCTCAATCTTTCGTACATTACGCTTCACTGTTGGAGGTAAATCAAAAATTAATTCTCCAAAATTCATTTTTATTTCTAGTCTGACGCGACACGGGCGCGTTTCGTAAAACTTATTACATTTTCAAAGACTTTATTTCACAAATACACAACTGAATAGAACTTACGTATCTCCGATTTTATATCTACATTTGAGTGAGGTGGGAGGGGTGATGTGGCATAAACACAAGACAGAACAAGAGGGGATATTAATAGGGTATTAAAAGTATCAACACAAGACAGAACACAAACAATGGGTATTGAATAGAAGTGTTTGTAGAAAGCCTATTGGTCCATATTTCTTGATGCTTCTATATTGGAGCGGAGTCTTGAGGTGGGTAGAATATAGTTGTGCAATAATTGGCTGTTGATTGCTGGTGTTGACTTCTTGATGTGTAGTGCCTCGCAAACGTCAAGCCGCCTGCTATCGCTGTATCTATCGATGATTTCTGTGTTGTTTACTAGGATTTCTAAATCCTAGTAAACAACACAGATATATATATATATATATATATATATATATATATATATATATATATATATGTATATATATATATATATATATATATATATATATATATATATATATATATGTATATATATATATATATATATATATACATATATATATATATATATATATATATATATATATATATATATATATATATATATATATATATATGTTGTACCTAGTAGCCAGAACATCGTACTCGGCCTGCTATGCAAGGCCCGATTTGCCTAATAAGCCAAGTTTTCCTGAAATAATATATTTTCTCTAATTTTTTCTAATGAAATGATAAAGATATCCATTTCATTATGTATGAGGTCAACTTTTTTTTGTTTGAGTTAAAATTAACATAGATATAGGACCGAACCTAACCAACCCTACCTAACCTAACCTAACCTAACCTATCTTTATAGGTTAGGTTAGGTAGCCGAAAAAGTTAGGTTAGGTTAATACTCAATACTTCTTATGTTTCCTTTCACTATCGTTGGTAATTGAAAAATCAGTTCACTAAAATTCATTTTTATTTCTTGTCTGACGCGACACTTGAACGCATTTCGTAATAACTTATTACATTTTCAAAGACTTTAGTTTACACACACACAACTATAACCTGCAAACACTAATCAGATTTCTTAATATGCTATAATTCAAACGGCTTTTCATTTTATATACCTACATTTGGGTGAGGTGATATGTTACAACAATTTTGGATGAGGTGAAAACAAACTTTCAACACAAGATAGAACACCAAATATTGGGTAATATTGGGTAAAGTTAAAGGGGAAGAATGGAACTAATGCAAAGGGCCTATTGGCCCATATTTCTTGATAATTCTATATTGGTGTGGAGTCTTGAAGTGGGTAGAATATAGTTGTGCATTAATTAGCTGTTGATTGCTGGTGTTGACTTCTTAATGTGTAGTGCCTCGCAGATATCAAGCCGCCTGCTATCGCTGTATCTATCGATGATTTCCGCGTTTTTTGTTAAGACTTCTCTGGTGATGGTCTGGTTGTGGGAAGAGATTATATGTTCCTTAATGGAGCCCTGTTGCTTATGCATCGTTAATCGCCTGAAAAGAGATGTTGTTATCTTGCCTATATACTGAGTTCTTTGAGGCTTACAATCCCCAAGTGGACAGTTGAAGGCATAGACCACATTGGTCTCTTTTAAAGCGTTCTGCTTTGTGTCTGGAGAGTTTCTCAGGAGTAGGTTGGCAGTTTTCTTGGTTTTATAGTAGATCGTCAACTGTATCTTCTGATTTTTGTCTGTAGGGATAACGTTTCTATTAACAATATCTTTCAGGATCCTTTCCTCCGTTTTATGAGCTGTGGAAAAGAAGTTCCTGTAAAATAGTCTAATTGGGGGTACAGGTGTTGTGTTAGTTGTCTCTTCAGAGGTTGCATGGCGTTTCACTTTCCTTCTTATGATGTCTTCAATGAAACCGTTGGAGAAGCCGTTGTTGACTAGGACCTGCCTTACCCTACAGAGTTCTTCATCGACTTGCTTCCATCCTGAGCTGTGGTTGAGAGCACGGTCGACATAAGCGTTAACAACACTCCTCTTGTACCTGTCTGGGCAGTCACTGTTGGCATTGAGGCACATTCCTATGTTTGTTTCCTTAGTGTAGACTGCAGTGTGGAAACCTCCGCTCCTTTCCATGACTGTTACAACTAGAAAGGGCAGCTTCCCATCCTTCTCCATCTCGTAAGTGAAATGCAACACAGAACTCCACTCAAATGCCTCCTTCAGCTCCTACAGATGTCTGACATCAGGTACCTGTGTAAAAATGTCGTCAACATACCCGCAGTATATGGCCGGTTCACAAGTTCATGTCGACTAAGACCTTTTGTTCGATGGTACCCATGTAGAAGTTTGCAAACAGGACACCTAGGGGAGAACCCATGGCGTCCCCATCTACTTGCTTATACATGTACCCATCTGGGCTCAAGAAGGGTGCCTCTTTAGTACAAGCTTGGAGTAGTGTCCTTAGAATGTTTTCTGGTATGTCAAGAGGAGTACAGGCTGGATCACGATACACTCTGTCGGCTATCATCCCGATTGTTTCATCCACAGGTACGTTGGTAAACAGTGATTCTACGTCCAACGAGGCTCTTATCCCTGTGGCCCGTGTTCCCCACAGTAAGTCAACAAATTCCTTTGGAGACTTCAGGCTGAAGGCGCAAGGGACATAAGGAGTCAGCAAGCCGTTGAGTTGCTTCGCCAGTCTGTACGTAGGTGTAGGTATCTGGCTGATGATTCGGCGAAGTGGGTTTCCAAGTTTCCAAGCTTGTGTGTCTTGACATATATAACACTAACTTGCCTAAACACGCAAGTGAAGTTATACAACTTTAGAACACTTTCCCACCAGGAGACTCGAACCCTTGCCAGCACAGATGCTTCATAGCAACAGGCATAGCAGGTATGCCTTAAACCCACTACACCACACTCAGACCTTTAAAGAGATGGCAATTTCGGGGTATTTAATCCCCCCAAAGATCCCCACTTCCCAAGGGCAATCAATCATTTTGTAGCCTTCAAATCACTGTCTATTCCACTCATGAACAACCAATGGTGTGTAATAATCAAATTACATACCATTGGAATATATTGTTTGTCCTCCAAATAAAGACCCAAAAGTGATTCCATGCACCCGCCAAGCCCCCTGTTTATGAATGAAAAACGGTTTACACACGACTCATAACTGATTTTGTCTGTACTCCTCTGGAACAAGTGCTTCACCGACGAATTTTGTTCGAACCACAAAGCTGTAAGTGCTTCACCAACGTACTACAAATACAAAGAATCGCCAACAAACCTAAACACCTGACCTAACCTATATGCACAATATGCTAATATGTTATAATATTATTGTATATTTGAGAAAATTCCCGTTTAGATTTAACAACATGTAAAAATTTACGAATGAGTGTGTTGGGCTCGACCGCTGGATGGAATGTACTTGATTTGAGGACGGGTTACCCCCTGCGTCTTGTGAGCCACGCTACTCCTCCTCACCCCTACATGTGTTTCCTGTACCACGAAAATCCACCACATGTGAACTATGTTAGTATTTGATCTTCAATCAATAGCAGAGGTCTACTGTTAGTGAGAGAGAGAGATTGTTTGAATGTAAGCCTGTTATTAAAGTGAGTATTCCTTAATAAATTATCGTATCAATATAAAGAGGTTCATATTCCTTGTGCTGAATCAGCCTGACGGCCTTTTGTTTCTCAGTAGCCCACAACGGGAGAGTTGCACAGATCGAAGAAGCACGTAAGAGTGAAGGCAAGTACCGTGTATCTGAGTGATCACCGTAGCTTAGCCTGAGTGAGTGTATTTTACACGTTTACCACATTTAGTATATTCTTTCATTTATATAATTGTGTGTATTGTTTTGTGCAGTATAACATACACCGTCACTGTGCCTAACCATACTATGTATGTGTTCTTTTCTTTCTGGTTTCAGGAGAAAACCTGTTTGTAAAGTAAGTGGGGGATTGCCGAGTTATTTCTCTGGGTGTTTATTGATTTGTCATTTATTAAGGGGACAGTGTTGTGTTGTGTCATTTAGCACTGGAGTTTAGTACTGTATTGCTACTGTGTTTGTTGGTCTACTTGATCCGGTGTCGTATTATTCTGTGAATTAATAATTGAAGAGTCAGTGAATTGTAACTAGAGTTACTAATTAATGTCATTAGTGAGGTGTAAGATAATTAGCAACTTGTTGACTAATTCTTGGTTGGCAAGCGATCTAAGTGATCAGCTCAGTGTTAACGTAATTCTTCGCGAGTTAATTAACAGCCAGATCGACAGTAATTAGTGCCATTACTCACTGATTGCTAATTTCCCAGTGTTTTGAATAACTAAGTTCGTTAAGCAGTGTTTGGTTGGCTGTCTGTGTTGACAGATCTCGATTTAACGTAAATTACCCTGCTTTTGATTGACCATCCAGGAGGCAATAATTCATGTAATTAGTGTTGTTAATTAATGTAATTGAGTTAAACTTGTTGTTTTGATTGAAATTTATTAGATCAATTGTCTTGTGGTTGTCACAGTATTGTAATGTATTTAATTGCCTTGACTGTACGGAGTGATGAGCTCAAACATAATTAACTTGTTGCACAGAAATCTTTTACTGATGAAGAGGCTTAACCTGTAAAGGTGAAAAGCTTCATCTGTCCATAGAGGACAGGTCTCTGTGACAAGTCTGTCTGTTATGTCTTTATTGTTGTTATAATATTGTTTTGCCGCAGTCGTTACGAACTGCTACTTGCGTCTGAGGGCTCACCCACTGTTTCAGTTAGTTCATGTTGAGGAAGTCACAAGTGGTTTGAACCGAAGTTTGACTATACTGGCCAAATGTATAGTATTGCAGCGTGCCACTACGGACTTTAACCCTTTAGTAGCGCAAGACATTATATGATGCGTTGAGTGACTTGCAGTAACTTGCTCTCGGCATCATATGATGTTTTGGAGTACTACGCAAGATTTAAATGGCCCGCGGATACACGGGGTTCACCACACCTTCATCAGGGCTCTTGTAAACAGACGCCATTTTTTTTTAAATCGTTGGGCCAAATTCCTGGGTGTGAGGGGCCAAAGTATTGAGTGAGCTACCAAGCCTGATGCACGCAGCATGAGCTAACAGCACTGCTGTTCAGCTTGTGACCACAGCATTGCCTAAGAATGCCTTAATATACATTTGCATGCTATTATTAAGTGATGATATTATTACAGAAGACCCCTGACTGTGATAGAAATGACCAGGATTCTGATAATAGCAGGATTGTTGTGATAATTAGCGCTGTAGTGGGAGGAGTAATCTTGGTGGAGAGGGAGGTAACATTGTCTGCTGACTCTGTGTGACCACCTTTTACTGTCTGGACTCACTATACCAGCTTAGTTGTTCGCTATGGTGAACAAAACATGCAGATACTTATATATAACTTCTGTACATAAAAGCAAAAACAGTATGGCGGGAGTAGAATGGTGGCGAGTCAGGTGAGGTGAGGGAGGGAGGGAGTGGCAGCCAGTGGCGGGTTGCCACTGCCACTGCCACTCAGCATATAAACTTAGTGGTTCGTTATGGTGAACACGAATGTCAATACTTATATATAACGTGTATATAGAGTGTAATAATAGCAAAAGGAGTGTGGGGGAGAAGCCATTTTGGTGATGGGTGTGGCAACATTCTACATGATTTGTTATGTTGGTAGGGGTGGCCACTATGCTCTTTGGGCATTATACCGGCTTAGTTGAACAGTTATGGTGAACAAAACATGTAGATACTTATATATATCGGCTGTATATAGGGTAATAACACCACAAACAGTATTGTTGGGGGTGAAATTTTAGTGCGTCTGACCTTGAATGTGTGAGGGAGGCAGCCGCCACCTGACTGTAGTTAGTGCCTGAACTAACTATATCAACTTAGTTGTACAGTTGTGGTGAAAAAAACATGCACATACTTATATATAACGTCTGTATATAGTGAATAAAAGCAAAAGCAGTATGGTGGGAGGAGAATGCGGGTGAGTCAGGTGAGGTGAGGGAGGGAGTGAGTGGCAGCGAGTGGCTGGCTGGTGTGTGGTGGTCACTCCTTGTGGCTTTTTGACTCATAATAACAACTTAGTGGTTCGTTATAGTGAACAAAACATGCAAATACTTATATATAACCTGTGTATACAGTGTAATAACCGACAAAGTATTTGTTCACTGCTTGATGAACATAATAATTGAATCAACAATATGCACACCATATTTTTGAGTACAGCGATGATTCACTCATTTTATTTTATAAATATATCACACTACACACTATTGAATAATATTACAGCAAAAAAAACTACTTAAATTCAATCAGAGACATTGAAATAATTAGGTAATTATCTCTTTGTGGCAACTCCGGCCTGACAGCTGGCGAGCAACAGACCGCCTGGGACGCACGCTGAGTCAGCGCCTGTTTTTTGCCAGACTTCTCCACCCTATAGTGGGCAATATATGCCACTTACGATTTTTTTATAATTTTTTCCCGTGATCAGAGAACACAAATTAACAGGTTTAGATGAAAAAATATATATATATATATTTTGATATGCGCCTGTGGGTGGCAAATACTAAATAGCCCGGCACTACACAAGGGTTAAAGTTTTGTGAATAAATGTAATTTTTACCAAACGACAAGTGTCTTTTCGTCAACACCTTCCAAAAAATTTGTCCCCAGTATTAGAATCTGCCTTACACTTGAAGTTGAATATAGTTCTTCTGGATATTAATATAAATATATATATTTTCACACCAATATAAATCTGGTGTGAGAATCCCTAGAGCTTCCCTTACAACTGCTCTCAGCAGTTATAGGAGTTCCACGACCCGGTGGATAATAGAGTGCAGAGGATTTGGACTCTGGCCGCGGCTCTATGCAACCTATTGCAGCCTTAAAGTAACAAGCTGCTCTCACACCATTTATTGTGTTGTTAGGGCAGTCATTTCTGACTGAGGTCACTTGTATTAGTGCCATCCCCCAATAGGCATCATCTCACAGGGGCTCCCAGCAGATCCAGCATAGCGGAGTTGAGTGGCACCCCGAACCACACCATCCGTCGGCGCACACTCACCCTCGAGCGCTGCTCAGTCCACTAAGTGTTCCTTCCCCGATGCTAGACTAAGACTGATGTTAGCTGGCCTACCCAGACTGATCCACTCTGACGTCCTGGTCCACTCCTCGACCATAGTTTTGTCGTATGGAAATCAATGTTTGAATTGCAGAGGACCAGGACTGCTACCAATTCTTCTCTACGCAGCTTCCTTCATACTCGGTCTGCAGGTTGTCCAAGAAACCTCCCAATCTTCCTGTGCCGTTTCTCGACGTTACCCAGGTTCACCGTCGTCATCGAGCCCTTGGTGTCATCCTCACACCAGACCAGCCGTTCCGACAGGTCATTCTCTTTGTTCGTACACCTTACCTGCTCGAAATGTGCCCGTCTGGAGGCCTATAACTCCCCCTGATTGGTGATATCTTGAGTGCACCTCCGCTCAGCGTGACACCTGGTAGCAAGTGAGCTCAGATCTCCTGCTTACTGACAGGGGGGTCTGATGTTATGCTATGCAATGTCCAGGGAACGACGCCATTTGTCCACCTAGCCAAGCACCCGTCGCCTACTAATCACGCCACGGCAGGCCCCGAACCCAGAATGCACTGGCGCCCTCGCCCCAGAGGGGGAACTCTTGCCCTCCGCTCGATTCGCACCACATATTTGGCGATGGACTGGTCTCCATGCCTCATCCCCAAATGAAATAAATCGATATTATTCTACTTGCATTATCATGCATCATCATCATCATCCTCTCAAGAGTCATAAAATGACTCTCGGGGTTTTGAAATGGGTAGAATGTAATTATGTGATGACTGGTTGTTGATGGCTGGTATTTGACTTTTTGATGTGCAGGCTCTCGTTGATGTCCAGTCTTGTGTTGTCGTTATACCTGTCGATTATTTGAGTGTTGCTTCTTAAGATGTCTCTTGTGATGGTCTGGTTGTGTGAAGAGGTTATATGCTCCTTGATGGAGCCCTGTTGTTTGTACATTGTTAATCACCTAGAGAGAGAGACGTTGTTTCTTGCATATATACTGAGTTTTGGGCTTACAGTCCCCAAGTAGGCTTGTGAAGGCATAGACGACGTTAATCTCTTAAGACGTTTTGCTTGGTGTCTAAGGAGTTCTTTATAAGCAAGTTGGCGGTCTTCTTGTTTTTGTATTAAATTGTTAATTGTAACTTCTGATTGGTGTCTGTGTTAATTGTAACTTGTGATTGGTGTCTGTGTTAATTGTAACTTGTGATTGGTGTCTGTGTTAATTGTAACTTGTGATTGGTGTCTGTGGGGAAACCGTATAAAGAAGTGACAGGGTCGCCGTGGGTTTATTAAAAATATTTACTTTATGTTGTTTTATTAAAACACATTTATCAAATTTGTTTATATTCATGTCCACACTTAATGGTAAGTATAGCGAGGGGTAAATATTCATGTCCACACTTAATGGTAAGTATAGTGAGGGGTAAATATTCATGTCCACACTTAATGGTAAGTATAGTGAGGGGTAAATATTCATGTCCACCCTTAATGGTAAGTATAGTGAGGGGTAAATAGAGAGAATGATGTTCAGTTTGTCCCACCTTCCAAGGATTCCAACATACGTCTTAATGCTTGCAGTTTTAAGGTAATAACTACTGTATCATTCCCTAATTTTTTTTTTTTTTTTTGTCACTACTGAACATTTTCTATCAGATCAAAACATAATTACGTAATACTTACTTCATCAATATATTTTGTCATTTACAAGTCACATCAGCCAGGCATGTAGTGTAAAGTTAATCCATTCCTAGAGTCAGATATATTAACATTGTTTAACTTACCCCCCTGTCCATCATCCCCATTAAGTCAGACCAGGATCCATTACTAAGCGGGACTCCCCACTGACCACCAGCAGGTCTCGTAAACACGTACCTGGTGAGAAGAAAATCACGTCTGACTTCCAACTCATATGTCTGAAAATAAAGTATGCGGTGACGTAGCGGTCCGCCGGGACCATTCTCAAGTCCTATTAAGGATGAGTGATAGCTAGTAAATATATGTGACAAGAGTTTGAGATGAAAGGCGAGAACACAAAATGTATGACAGAAAGTAGGCAGCGGATATGGGAGTTAATTAAAATAAAGAACTCTTCAGAAAGTCCTAGTGATGAGCAGAAAATGGGGAAATACTAACAAAAATTGACAGCAACTGTGACGATATTAGCGCCATCCATTACATAACAAATGCTGTGTTTCCAAAGGACTTTTATATAGTAAGGAAAGAGAGAGACAGGAGAGGAGGAGTGGCTCTGCTGATAAGGAAGGACTGGAACTTTGAAAAGATGGAAATTCCGGGCTGCAACAGATTCAGAGATTACATAACAGGAACTATGACAATGGGTGGACCTAAGATAATAGTGACAGTCATTTACAACCCTCCATTAAATGACAGAAGACCGAGAAAAGAGTTCGACAGAAACAACATGGCTACCATTAACATAATAGAAAGAGCAGCTTCTGTTGCTTGCAGGAATGGATCCAGACTCATAATCATGGGCGATTTCAACCATGGAAAGATAGACTGGGAGAATGGGGACCCACATGGAGGTGAAGACACATGGAGATCTAAACTTTTGGAAGTGAGTACAAGGAACTTTCTGAGCCAACATGTCAAGGGGCCCACAAGAATGAGAGGAAATGACAAACCAGCTAGACTCGACCTGATTTTCACCTTAAAAGGCTCAGAAATAAGGGAAGTCAAATATGAAGCCCCCATAGGAATAAGTGGCCACAGTGTATTAATATGTGAGTGTCTGGTAGAAGTAGGGATAACCTATCCAAGGATGGGATTGGAAGGAAAAAGACTAAATTGCTGAAGAGGAAAATATGACGAGATGAGGAACTTCCTAATGGGAATACCATGGGAAACAGAACTCAGAGAAAAGACTGTACAGGATATGATGGATTATGTCACTCAGAAGTGTCAGGAGGCTGCAGACAGGTCCAAAAAGTGAAAAATGAAAAGCAACAGAAAAATCCGTGGTTCAACCAGGAATGTGCAGCAGCAAAGCAAATGAGTAAAAGAACTTGGCGAAACTACAGGAACAACAGAACACTAGAGAGCAGGGAGAAATACCAGAGGGTCAGAAATGAGTACATCAGAGTGACAAGAGAAGCAGAGACGCAGTATGACAATTACATCGCAAGTAAAGCTAAGACCCAACCAAAACTGCTCCACAGCCACATCAGGAGAAAACAGCAGTAAAGGAACAAGTGATGAAACTGAGAAAAGGGGAGAACAGATACACAGAGAACGACAAAGAGGTGTGTGAAGAACTCAACAAGAGATTCCAGGAGGTGTTCACAATAGAACATGGAGAGAACCCTGCACTAAATGAGGAGGCAAACCGAACAACCTTGGAGGAAATTTACCTCACCAGTGATGAGGTCAAAAGGAATCTGTTGGAGCTGAATGTGTCAAAGGCTGTTGGGCCTGACAGAATCTCACCGTGGATTCTAAAAGAAGGTGCAGAAGCACTAAGTGTGCCACTCTCTATGGTGTATAACAGGTCACTGGAAACGGGAGACCTTCCGGGAAGCTGGAAGACAGCTAATGTAGTCCCAATTTACAAAAAGGGTGACAGGCAAGAGGCACTGAACTACAGGCCAGTTTCCCTAACATGTATACCATGCAAGGTGAGGGAGAAGATTGTGAGGAAAAGGCTCGTAGAGCATCTGGAGGGAAACAACTTTGTAACACACGACCAGCATGGGTTCAGAGATGGTAAAATGTGCCTCACAAGCCTAATAGAATTCTATGACCAAGCAACACAAATTAGGCAGGAAAGAGAAGGGTGGGCAGACTGCATTTTCTTGGACTGTCAGAAAGCCTTTGACACAGTACCTCACAAAAGGCTGTTACAAAAGTTGGAGCAGCAGGCAGGAGTAAAAGGTAAGGTGCTCTAGTGGATAAGGGAGTATCTAAGCAATAGGAAACAGTGAGTAACGATGAGGGGGGAGGCATCAGAGTGGCGAGATGTCACCAGCGGGGTTCCAAAGGGTTCTGTACTCAGACCCATCCTCTTTCTAGTAAATGTAAACGACCATTCAGAGGGTATACACTCATTCCTCTCAATGTTTGCTGATGATGCAAAAATTATGAGAAGAATCAAAACAGATGAAGATAGACAGAGACTACAGGACGACCTGGACAAACTGGAGGAATGGTCTAGAAAATGGCTGCTAAAGTTCAACGTAGGAAAGTGTAAAGTAATGAAATTAGGCGAAGGGAGCAGAAGGCTGAACACAAGGTACCATCTGGGAGGTGAAATCCTACAAGAGTCAAATAGAGAGAAAGATCTGGGGGGTCGATATCACACCGAACCTGTCCCCAGAGGCCCACGTCAAAAGGATATCATCAGCGGCATATGCTAGACTGGCCAATATAAGAACTGCCTTTAGAAACTTGTGTAAGGAATTGTTCAGGACCCAGGGAGCTGAACCTCACAACCCTGGAACACAGAAGAGTAAGGGGAGACATGATAACCATGATTCTCAGGGGAATTGTCACTGTAGACAAAGACAAACTCTTTATCGCGGGTGGAACACGGACAAGGGGACACAGGTTGAAACTTAGTACCCAGATGAGCCACAGAGACGTTAGAAAGATTTTTTTTCAGTGTCAGGGTAGTTAACAAATGGAATGCATTAAGTAGTGTTGTGGTGGAGGCTGACTCCATACACAGTTTCAAATGTAGATACGATAGAGCCCAATAGGCTCAGGAATCTGTACACCAGTTGATTGACAGTTGAGAGGCGGGACCAAAGAGCCAGAGCTCAACCCCTGCAAACACAACTAGGTGAGTACAACTAGGTGAGTACACCTGACCTCATGTCTGTTCACCAGTAGAAGACTTTAATCTTACTGATACATGTGTAGTTTCCTTCTTTTTATATTCCTCAGAAGTAATGTGGAGGTACTTTGATCGACAAGTGTCAGTTCACTCAGGTCAGTCTTGAACACACTTGTCTTGAGGTGTTTCAGTGAGAACAGGAAGGGCCCAGTCGGTGAAGACAATGAATTGTCTGTGGTGGCCAGCGAAGTATTGGAGATTCTACTGATGTGTCCCGGGATGACTCAGTTGTGTTACTAGATGGAATTAGCGTCCATCTGTCCATCTACCCTGGTTTGTTATAGATGAAGCCTCTAGGAGAAGCCAGCCAGCGCGATACTGGAGACCAGCCAGTGTGATTTTGGAGAGTGGAAGTGGTGTCTTGTCACTGTGATGATACTGTGGAGGACTGACCCGTGAATTACTAATAAAGGTGGACTCGCCGACATAAGTACGGTAGAAGAAAGGCTCAGGGAAGGAACTTTGAATGTTATACGATTGCAGACAGAAGTTGACTCGCAGGGATAGAAGATCACAGAATCTCTTTTGTAGTGGCCTGTGTGAAAAGTGACACGCACCGTGTTATTTGTGTTATATATGAAATAAGTGAATATAGATAAGAAGTACATGTGGTGATGGTTATGTTTAGTGTTATTTACCCCATTCCTGTTTGACTGACTATTACTTCTCAGTTACTTACCTATGACCCTGGGTTAGATCTGGTAAGAAGACGCACTAAAGCCCCATAGAAAATATAAATGAAAAGAACCTGGTTAAGGGCTAAGTGAGGCCGTAACAGCAACATAAGAGAAAAAAGAACGAGAACCTATTGGTGGGCTAATGTTAAGTCAGACCACTTGTTATGAAAATTTAATCATATAACTAACGGTAAGTATTGAGAAAGGAAAAAGTTAGCAGCAGCATAACAACAACCAAGTTTTATGTTGGCCGTGTTGTGTATGAGAGCAGATTTGTGAAGACGGCGTCTATGTACAGAATATGTAGTAAAGATTATTTTATAAGAGGGCGAAAATGTAGGATTATTAATGCCTAATATAACACATGAGAGCAGCATTGTGTCTGCAGACTTGACGCTCTTTCTCTTCACAACTTGATAATAGTCCAGGAACGGTTGTGTGTTAAATTTTCAGCTTCGTTATTATGACTCACTGCCTGCAACCTTGTCTGGTCTGTTTTCTATTTATTTATTTGAGTGCTTGAATATATTTATTTATCTCGGTCATATGCTACCTATTTAGATTTTGAAATTTAGATTATGAAGTCTGCCAGTAACAATGTTATTATTTTTAAAATCCCTAATTTGTTATATAACTACTGAATAATCATTTGACTTGTTAACTGACTTATTGTTTTAAATTTGCAGGCGTTTTCACATTGTTAATAATTGCTTTCACCATAAACTTCATGAATTGTATTTGCCTTTTAATTACGAAATAATAACAAGTAAGTTCATAATAAGACATACAAGTATTTTGCCATAACATAGAGCTTCAAGTTCGTTATACAACCTTAACAGTCTTAATAACTTGAAGTTGATTCTGACTGCATAAAATTTTCTTTAAAGATTTCCATCTTTTTGTTTCAGTCATATTGTAATAAAATAATGTGTGCCAGTATGGCCATTGTTATTGTATCTCTGGTTTTAATAAATTGTCATTGTTAGAGTCTATTAGTGTATAAGTTGTCTGAAAGGCTGAAGTGACCATATGTTATGATCGCAAGCCTTTACCCATTACCTCTTTAATAACATTATGTATCTGAAAGTAATTGAGCTTTAACATAGCTCTGTTCATACAAAGAAAACACGTATATATATCTTTTCCTCTTTTGGTGTATATTTACAAGAGTTCTTGTAAAGCCACTAGCAAGCCAAGCATTTCAGGCAGATCCCCAATCCTAATTTTTCCCCGGAATACGACTCGCCCAATCGTTTAACAACCCGGTACCCCTTCATTGATGGGTGAACAGAGGCTACACTTAAGGATTGGTGCCCAGTCAATCTTCTCCGGCCAGGTATCACACCAAGGCAAAAACGCTCACGAAGCGCCGGGCGAGTGTTTAACCACTGCGCTACGGGGAATTTTTGCCCTTAAGAAAAGGAGCTTTATTAATGTTTGAAAAGAAGGGAATATGTTATTATGTTTGTGGAGTTTGTAACAGAGACAAAGTTGAGACAGACCTGTGTCAGTGTAGCTGGATGAAGGGAATTATATCGTAAACATTATTATTTTTTTGACTACATGTGTAGCTAGTTTCGTCTTGGAATTTATATATAATACTTTCAGGTAAGACCACAACAGTTATGCAAAATTATATAGTGATGATTGCTGAGTAATGCATTTTGTTTATTGTATCGAGTTATGCAACTCAAACCATTAAGGTTTTGCCACATATTATATTTACTAATTTCCATTTGTTTATAAGAGGCGTGACGAAAGCACCCAGTAACTATTGTTTTGATTATTAGTATAATAGAGACAGAAATTAGTACTATTGAAAAATTTTGTCCAGGGACCAGGACATAGTGATACATGGGAGGGACCAGGACATAGTGACACATGGGAGGGACCAGGACATAGTGATACATGGGAGGGACCAGCACATAGTGATACATGGGAGGGACCAGGACATAGTGATACATGGGAGGGACCAGGCCATAGTGACACATGGGAGGGACCAGGACATAGTGACACATGGGAGGGACCAGGACATAGTGATACATGGGAGGGACCAGGACATAGTGATACATGGGAGGGACCAGGCCATAGTGACACATGGGAGGGACCAGGACATAGTGATACATGGGAGGGACCAGGACATAGTGACACATGGGAGGGACCAGGACATAGTGACACATGGGAGGGATCAGGACATAGTGACACATGGGAGGGATCAGGACATAGTGATACATGGGAGGGACCAGGCCATAGTGACACATGGGAGGGACCAGGACATAGTGATACATGGGAGGGATCAGGACATAGTGATACATGGGAGGGACCAGGCCATAGTGACACATGGGAGGGACCAGGACATAGTGATACATGGGAGGGACCAGGACATAGTGACACATGTGAGGGATCAGGACATAGTGATACATGGGAGGGACCAGGCCATAGTGACACATGGGAGGGACCAGGACATAGTGATACATGGGAGGGACCAGGACATAGTGACACCTGGGAGGGATCAGGACAGTGACACATGGGAGGGACCAGGACATAGTGACACCTGGGAGGGATCAGGACAGTGACACATGGGAGGGACCAGGAAATAGTGACACATGGAAGGGACCAAGACATAGTGACACATGGGAGGGATCAGGACATAGTGACACATGGGAGGGATCAGGACATAGTGACACATGGGAGGGATCAGGACAGTGACACATGGGAGGGACCAAGACATATTGACACATGGGAGGGACCAGGACACAGTGACACCTGGGAGGGATCAGGACAGTGACACATGGGAGGGACCAGGACATAGTGACACATGGGAGGGACCAAGACATAGTGACACATGGGAGGGACCAGGACATAGTGACACATGGGAGGGACCAGGCCATAGTGACACATGGGAGGGACCAAGACATAGTGACACATGGGAGGGACCAGGACATAGTGACACATGGGAGGGACCAGGACATAGTGACACATGGGAGGGATCAGGACATAGTGACACATGGGAGGGATCAGGACAGTGACACATGGGAGGGACCAGGACATAGTGATACATGGGAGGGACCAGGACATAGTGATACATGGGAGGGACCAGGACATAGTGACACATGGGAGGGACCAGGACATAGTGACACATGGGAGGGACTAAGACATAGTGACACATGGGAGGGATCAGGACAGTGACACATGGGAGGGATCAGGACAGTGACACATGGGAGGGATCAGGACATAGTGACACCTGGGAGGGATCAGGACATAGTGACACATGGGAGGGACCAGGACATAGTGACACATGGGAGGGACCAGGACATAGTGACACCTGGGAGGGATTAGGACAGTGACACATGGGAGGGACCAGGACATAGTGATACATGGGAGGGACCAGGACATAGTGATACATGGGAGGGACCAGGACATAGTGACACATGGGAGGGACCAGGACATAGTGACACATGGGAGGGATCAGGACATAGTGACACCTGGGAGGGATCAGGACAGTGACACATGGGAGGGACCAGGACATAGTGATACATGGGAGGGACCAGGACATAGTGATACATGGGAGGGACCAGGACATAGTGACACATGGGAGGGACCAGGACATAGTGACACATGGGAGGGACCAAGACATAGTGATACATGGGAGGGACCAGGATATAGTGACACATGGGAGGGACCAAGATATAGTGACACATGGGAGGGATCAGGACATAGTGACACATGGGAGGGATCAGGACAGTGACACATGGGAGGGATCAGGACATAGTGACACATGGGAGGGATCAGGACAGTGACACATGGGAGGGACCAGGACATAGTGACACATGGGAGGGACCAGGACAGTGACACATTGGAGGGATCAGGACAGTGACACATGGGAGGGATCAGGACATAGTGACACATGGGAGGGACCAGGACATTAGTGATACATGGGTGGGACCAGGACATAGTGACACATGGGAGGGACCAGGACATAGTGACACATGGGAGGGATCAGGACAGTGACACATGGGAGGGATCAGGACATAGTGACACATGGGAGGGATCAGGACAGTGACACATGGGAGGGATCAGGACATAGTGATACATGGGAGGGATCAGGACAGTGACACATGGGAGGGACAAAGACATAGTGACACATGGGAGGGATCAGGACAGTGACACATGGGAGGGACCAGGACATAGTGACACATGGGAGGGATCAGGACATAGTGACACATGGGAGGGACCAGGACATAGTGACACATGGGAGGGATCAGGACATAGTGACACATGGGAGGGATCAGGACAGTGACACATGGGAGGGATCAGGACATAGTGATACATGGGAGGGATCAGGACAGTGACACATGGGAGGGACAAGGACATAGTGACACATGGGAGGGATCAGGACATAGTGACACATGGGAGGGACCAGGACATAGTGATACATGGGAGGGATCAGGACAGTGACACATGGGAGGGATCAGGACATAGTGACACATGGGAGGGATCAGGACAGTGACACATGGGAGGGATCAGGACATTGTGACACATGGGAGGGACCAGGACATAGTGACACATGGGAGGGATCAGGACATAGTGACACATGGGAGGGATCAGGACAGTGACACATGGGAGGGACCAGTACATAGTGACACATGGGAGGGACCAGGACATAGTGACACATGGGAGGGATCAGGACAGTGACACATGGGAGGGATCAGGACAGTGACACATGAGAGGGATCAGGACATAGTGACACATGGGAGGGATCAGGACAGTGACACATGGGAGGGATCAGGACAGTGACACATGGGAGGGACCAGGACATAGTGACACGTGGGAGGGACCAGGACAGAGTGGCACATGGGAGGGACCAGGACAGAGTGGCACATGGGAGGGACCAGGACAGAGTGGCACATGGGAGGGACCAGGACAGAGTGGCACATGGGAGGGACCAGGACATAGTGACACATGGGAGGGGTCCGGCACTAAGGGTGAACAACACCACCAGTCACATGGGAGGGGTCCGGCACTAAGGGTGAACAACACCACCAGGCACATGGGAGGGGTCCAGCACTAAGGGAGAACAACACCACCAGACACATGGGAGGGGTCCAGCACTAAGGGAGAACAACACCACCAGGCACATGGGAGGGGTCCAGCACTAAGGGAGAACAACACCACCAGGCACATGGGAGGGGTCCGGCACTAAGGGTTAACAACACCACCAGACACATGGGAGGGGTCCAGCACTAAGGGAGAACAACACCACCAGGCACATGGGAGGGGTCCAGCACTAAGGGAGAACAACACCACCAGACACATGGGAGGGTCCAGCACTAAGGGAGAACAACACCACCAGACACATGGGAGGGTCCAGCACTAAGGGAGAACAACACCACCAGGCACATGGGAGGGTCCAGCACTAAGGGAGAACAACACCACCAGGCACATGGGAGGGGTCCAGCACTAAGGGTGAACAACACCACCAGACACATGGGAGGGGTCCAGCACTAAGGGAGAACAACACCACCAGACACATGGGAGGGTCCAGCACTAAGGGAGAACAACACCACCAGGCACATGGGAGGGGTCCAGCACTAAGGGTGAACAACACCACCAGACACATGGGAGGGGTCCGGCACTAAGGGTGAACAACACCACCAGGCACATGGGAGGGGTCCAGCACTAAGGGTTAACAACACCACCAGGCACATGGGAGGGGTCCGGCACTAAGGGTGAACAACACCACCAGGCACATGGGAGGGGTCCAGCACTAAGGGTTAACAACACCACCAGGCACATGGGAGGGGTCCAGCACTAAGGGAGAACAACACCACCAGGCACATGGGAGGGGTCCAGCACTAAGGGTTAACAACACCACCAGACACATGGGAGGGTCCAGCACTAAGGGAGAACAACACCACCAGACACATGGGAGGGGTCCAGCACTAAGGGAGAACAACACTACCAGGCACATGGGAGGGGTCCAGCACTAAGGGAGAACAACACCACCAGGCACATGGGAGGGGTCCGGCACTAAGGGTTAACAACACCACCAGACACATGGGAGGGGTCCAGCACTAAGGGAGAACAACACCACCAGGCACATGGGAGGGGTCCAGCACTAAGGGAGAACAACACCACCAGACACATGGGAGGGGTCCAGCACTAAGGGAGAACAACACCACCAGGCACATGGGAGGGGTCCAGCACTAAGGGAGAACAACACCACCAGGCACATGGGAGGGGTCCGGCACTAAGGGTTAACAACACCACCAGACACATGGGAGGGGTCCAGCACTAAGGGAGAACAACACCACCAGGCACATGGGAGGGGTCCAGCAATAAGGGAGAACAACACCACCAGACACATGGGAGGGTCCAGCACTAAGGGAGAACAACACCACCAGACACATGGGAGGGTCCAGCACTAAGGGAGAACAACACCACCAGGCACATGGGAGGGTCCAGCACTAAGGGAGAACAACACCACCAGGCACATGGGAGGGGTCCAGCACTAAGGGTGAACAACACCACCAGACACATGGGAGGGGTCCAGCACTAAGGGAGAACAACACCACCAGACACATGGGAGGGTCCAGCACTAAGGGAGAACAACACCACCAGGCACATGGGAGGGGTCCAGCACTAAGGGTGAACAACACCACCAGACACATGGGAGGGGTCCGGCACTAAGGGTGAACAACACCACCAGGCACATGGGAGGGGTCCAGCACTAAGGGTTAACAACACCACCAGGCACATGGGAGGGGTCCAGCACTAAGGGTTAACAACACCACCAGGCACATGGGAGGGGTCCGGCACTAAGGGTTAACAACACCACCAGGCACATGGGAGGGGTCCAGCACTAAGGGTTAACAACACCACCAGGCACATGGGAGGGGTCCGGCACTAAGGGTTAACAACACCACCAGGCACATGGGAGGGGTCCGGCACTAAGGGAGAACAACACCACCAGGCACATGGGAGGGGTCCAGCACTAAGGGTTAACAACACCACCAGGCACATGGGAGGGGTCCGGCACTAAGGGTGAACAACACCACCAGGCACATGGGAGGAGTCCAGCACTAAGGGTTAACAACACCACCAGGCACATGGGAGGGGTCCAGCACTAAGGGAGAACAACACCACCAGGCACATGGGAGGGGTTCAGCACTAAGGGTTAACAACACCACCAGACACATGGGAGGGTCCAGCACTAAGGGTGAACAACACCACCAGGCACATGGGAGGGGTCCAGCACTAAGGGAGAACAACACCACCAGGCACATGGGAGGGGTCCAGCACTAAGGGTTAACAACACCACCAGGCACATGGGAGGGGTCCGGCACTAAGGGTTAACAACACCACCAGGCACATGGGAGGGGTCCGGCACTAAGGGAGAACAACACCACCAGGCACATGGGAGGGGTCCAGCACTAAGGGTTAACAACACCACCAGGCACATGGGAGGGGTCCGGCACTATGGGTGAACAACACCACCAGGCACATGGGAGGGGTCCAGCACTAAGGGTTAACAACACCACCAGGCACATGGGAGGGGTCCAGCACTAAGGGAGAACAACACCACCAGGCACATGGGAGGGGTCCAGCACTAAGGGTTAACAACACCACCAGACACATGGGAGGGTCCAGCACTAAGGGTGAACAACACCACCAGGCACATGGGAGGGGTCCAGCACTAAGGGAGAACAACACCACCAGGCACATGGGAGGGGTCCAGCACTAAGGGAGAACAACACCACCAGGCACATGGGAGGGTCCAGCACTAAGGGAGAACAACACCACCAGACACATGGGAGGGGTCCAGCACTAAGGGAGAACAACCCCACCAGGCACATGGGAGGGGTCCAGCACTAAGGGTGAACAACACCACCAGGCACATGGGAGGGTCCAGCACTAAGGGTGAACAACACCACCAGGCACATGGGAGGGGTCCGGCACTAAGGGAGAACAACACCACCAGGCACATGGGAGGGGTCCAGCACTAAGGGTGAACAACACCACCAGGCACATGGGAGGGGTCCAGCACTAAGGGTTAACAACACCACCAGGCACATGGGAGGGGTCCAGCACTAAGGGAGAACAACACCACCAGACACATGGGAGGGTCCAGCACTAAGGGTTAACAACACCACCAGGCACATGGGAGGGGTCCAGCACTAAGGGTTAACAACACCACCAGGCACATGGGAGGGGTCCGGCACTAAGGGTTAACAACACCACCAGGCACATGGGAGGGGTCCGGCACTAAGGGTTAACAACACCACCAGGCACATGGGAGGGGTCCGGCACTAAGGGTGAACAACACCACCAGGCACATGGGAGGGGTCCAGCACTAAGGGTGAACAACTCCACCAGGCACATGGGAGGGTCCGGCACTAAGGGTGAACAACACCACCAGGCACATGGGAGGGGTCCGGCACTAAGGGTGAACAACACCACCAGGCATATGGGAGGGGTCCAGCACTAAGGGTGAACAACACCACCAGGCACATGGGAGGGGTCCAGCACTAAGGGTTAACAACACCACCAGGCACATGGGAGGGGTCCAGCACTAAGGGTGAACAACACCACCAGGCACATGGGAGGGGTCCAGCACTAAGGGTTAACAACACCACCAGGCACATGGGAGGGGTCCAGCACTAAGGGAGAACAACACCACCAGGCACATGGGAGGGTCCAGCACTAAGGGTGAACAACACCACCAGGCACATGGGAGGGGTCCAACACTAAGGGAGAACAACACCACCAGGCACATGGGAGGGGTCCAGCACTAAGGGAGAACAACACCACCAGGCACATGGGAGGGTCCAGCACTAAGGGAGAACAACACCACCAGACACATGGGAGGGGTCCAGCACTAAGGGAGAACAACCCCACCAGGCACATGGGAGGGGTCCAGCACTAAGGGTGAACAACACCACCAGGCACATGGGAGGGGTCCAGCACTAAGGGTGAACAACACCACCAGACACATGGGAGGGGTCCAGCACTAAGGGTGAACAACACCACCAGGCACATGGGAGGGGTCCAGCACTAAGGGTGAACAACACCACCAGACACATGGGAGGGGTCCGGCACTAAGGGTGAACAACACCACCAGGCACATGGGAGGGGTCCAGCACTAAGGGTTAACAACACCACCAGGCACATGGGAGGGGTCCAGCACTAAGGGTTAACAACACCACCAGGCACATGGGAGGGGTCCGGCACTAAGGGTTAACAACACCACCAGGCACATGGGAGGGGTCCAGCACTAAGGGTTAACAACACCACCAGGCACATGGGAGGGGTCCGGCACTAAGGGTTAACAACACCACCAGGCACATGGGAGGGGTCCGGCACTAAGGGAGAACAACACCACCAGGCACATGGGAGGGGTCCAGCACTAAGGGTTAACAACACCACCAGGCACATGGGAGGGGTCCGGCACTAAGGGTGAACAACACCACCAGGCACATGGGAGGGGTCCAGCACTAAGGGTTAACAACACCACCAGGCACATGGGAGGGGTCCAGCACTAAGGGAGAACAACACCACCAGGCACATGGGAGGGGTTCAGCACTAAGGGTTAACAACACCACCAGACACATGGGAGGGGTCCAGCACTAAGGGTGAACAACACCACCAGGCACATGGGAGGGGTCCAGCACTAAGGGAGAACAACACCACCAGGCACATGGGAGGGGTCCAGCACTAAGGGTTAACAACACCACCAGGCACATGGGAGGGGTCCGGCACTAAGGGTTAACAACACCACCAGGCACATGGGAGGGGTCCGGCACTAAGGGAGAACAACACCACCAGGCACATGGGAGGGGTCCAGCACTAAGGGTTAACAACACCACCAGGCACATGGGAGGGGTCCGGCACTAAGGGTTAACAACACCACCAGACACATGGGAGGGGTCCAGCACTAAGGGAGAACAACACCACCAGGCACATGGGAGGGGTCCAGCAATAAGGGAGAACAACACCACCAGACACATGGGAGGGTCCAGCACTAAGGGAGAACAACACCACCAGACACATGGGAGGGTCCAGCACTAAGGGAGAACAACACCACCAGGCACATGGGAGGGTCCAGCACTAAGGGAGAACAACACCACCAGGCACATGGGAGGGGTCCAGCACTAAGGGTGAACAACACCACCAGACACATGGGAGGGGTCCAGCACTAAGGGAGAACAACACCACCAGACACATGGGAGGGTCCAGCACTAAGGGAGAACAACACCACCAGGCACATGGGAGGGGTCCAGCACTAAGGGTGAACAACACCACCAGACACATGGGAGGGGTCCGGCACTAAGGGTGAACAACACCACCAGGCACATGGGAGGGGTCCAGCACTAAGGGTTAACAACACCACCAGGCACATGGGAGGGGTCCAGCACTAAGGGTTAACAACACCACCAGGCACATGGGAGGGGTCCGGCACTAAGGGTTAACAACACCACCAGGCACATGGGAGGGGTCCAGCACTAAGGGTTAACAACACCACCAGGCACATGGGAGGGGTCCGGCACTAAGGGTTAACAACACCACCAGGCACATGGGAGGGGTCCGGCACTAAGGGAGAACAACACCACCAGGCACATGGGAGGGGTCCAGCACTAAGGGTTAACAACACCACCAGGCACATGGGAGGGGTCCGGCACTAAGGGTGAACAACACCACCAGGCACATGGGAGGAGTCCAGCACTAAGGGTTAACAACACCACCAGGCACATGGGAGGGGTCCAGCACTAAGGGAGAACAACACCACCAGGCACATGGGAGGGGTTCAGCACTAAGGGTTAACAACACCACCAGACACATGGGAGGGTCCAGCACTAAGGGTGAACAACACCACCAGGCACATGGGAGGGGTCCAGCACTAAGGGAGAACAACACCACCAGGCACATGGGAGGGGTCCAGCACTAAGGGTTAACAACACCACCAGGCACATGGGAGGGGTCCGGCACTAAGGGTTAACAACACCACCAGGCACATGGGAGGGGTCCAGCACTAAGGGTTAACAACACCACCAGGCACATGGGAGGGGTCCGGCACTATGGGTGAACAACACCACCAGGCACATGGGAGGGGTCCAGCACTAAGGGTTAACAACACCACCAGGCACATGGGAGGGGTCCAGCACTAAGGGAGAACAACACCACCAGGCACATGGGAGGGGTCCAGCACTAAGGGTTAACAACACCACCAGACACATGGGAGGGTCCAGCACTAAGGGTGAACAACACCACCAGGCACATGGGAGGGGTCCAGCACTAAGGGAGAACAACACCACCAGGCACATGGGAGGGGTCCAGCACTAAGGGAGAACAACACCACCAGGCACATGGGAGGGTCCAGCACTAAGGGAGAACAACACCACCAGACACATGGGAGGGGTCCAGCACTAAGGGAGAACAACCCCACCAGGCACATGGGAGGGGTCCAGCACTAAGGGTGAACAACACCACCAGGCACATGGGAGGGTCCAGCACTAAGGGTGAACAACACCACCAGGCACATGGGAGGGGTCCGGCACTAAGGGAGAACAACACCACCAGGCACATGGGAGGGGTCCAGCACTAAGGGTGAACAACACCACCAGGCACATGGGAGGGGTCCAGCACTAAGGGTTAACAACACCACCAGGCACATGGGAGGGGTCCAGCACTAAGGGAGAACAACACCACCAGACACATGGGAGGGTCCAGCACTAAGGGTTAACAACACCACCAGGCACATGGGAGGGGTCCAGCACTAAGGGTTAACAACACCACCAGGCACATGGGAGGGGTCCGGCACTAAGGGTTAACAACACCACCAGGCACATGGGAGGGGTCCGGCACTAAGGGTTAACAACACCACCAGGCACATGGGAGGGGTCCGGCACTAAGGGTGAACAACACCACCAGGCACATGGGAGGGGTCCAGCACTAAGGGTGAACAACTCCACCAGGCACATGGGAGGGTCCGGCACTAAGGGTGAACAACACCACCAGGCACATGGGAGGGGTCCGGCACTAAGGGTGAACAACACCACCAGGCATATGGGAGGGGTCCAGCACTAAGGGTGAACAACACCACCAGGCACATGGGAGGGGTCCAGCACTAAGGGTTAACAACACCACCAGGCACATGGGAGGGGTCCAGCACTAAGGGTGAACAACACCACCAGGCACATGGGAGGGGTCCAGCACTAAGGGTTAACAACACCACCAGGCACATGGGAGGGGTCCAGCACTAAGGGAGAACAACACCACCAGGCACATGGGAGGGTCCAGCACTAAGGGTGAACAACACCACCAGGCACATGGGAGGGGTCCAACACTAAGGGAGAACAACACCACCAGGCACATGGGAGGGGTCCAGCACTAAGGGAGAACAACACCACCAGGCACATGGGAGGGTCCAGCACTAAGGGAGAACAACACCACCAGACACATGGGAGGGGTCCAGCACTAAGGGAGAACAACCCCACCAGGCACATGGGAGGGGTCCAGCACTAAGGGTGAACAACACCACCAGGCACATGGGAGGGGTCCAGCACTAAGGGTGAACAACACCACCAGACACATGGGAGGGGTCCAGCACTAAGGGTGAACAACACCACCAGGCACATGGGAGGGGTCCAGCACTAAGGGTGAACAACACCACCAGACACATGGGAGGGGTCCGGCACTAAGGGTGAACAACACCACCAGGCACATGGGAGGGGTCCAGCACTAAGGGTTAACAACACCACCAGGCACATGGGAGGGGTCCAGCACTAAGGGTTAACAACACCACCAGGCACATGGGAGGGGTCCGGCACTAAGGGTTAACAACACCACCAGGCACATGGGAGGGGTCCAGCACTAAGGGTTAACAACACCACCAGGCACATGGGAGGGGTCCGGCACTAAGGGTTAACAACACCACCAGGCACATGGGAGGGGTCCGGCACTAAGGGAGAACAACACCACCAGGCACATGAGAGGGGTCCAGCACTAAGGGTTAACAACACCACCAGGCACATGGGAGGGGTCCGGCACTAAGGGTGAACAACACCACCAGGCACATGGGAGGGGTCCAGCACTAAGGGTTAACAACACCACCAGGCACATGGGAGGGGTCCAGCACTAAGGGAGAACAACACCACCAGGCACATGGGAGGGGTTCAGCACTAAGGGTTAACAACACCACCAGACACATGGGAGGGTCCAGCACTAAGGGTGAACAACACCACCAGGCACATGGGAGGGGTCCAGCACTAAGGGAGAACAACACCACCAGGCACATGGGAGGGGTCCAGCACTAAGGGTTAACAACACCACCAGGCACATGGGAGGGGTCCGGCACTAAGGGTTAACAACACCACCAGGCACATGGGAGGGGTCCGGCACTAAGGGAGAACAACACCACCAGGCACATGGGAGGGGTCCAGCACTAAGGGTTAACAACACCACCAGGCACATGGGAGGGGTCCGGCACTAAGGGTGAACAACACCACCAGGCACATGGGAGGGGTCCAGCACTAAGGGTTAACAACACCACCAGGCACATGGGAGGGGTCCAGCACTAAGGGAGAACAACACCACCAGGCACATGGGAGGTGTCCAGCACTAAGGGTTAACAACACCACCAGACACATGGGAGGGTCCAGCACTAAGGGTGAACAACACCACCAGGCACATGGGAGGGGTCCAGCACTAAGGGAGAACAACACCACCAGGCACATGGGAGGGGTCCAGCACTAAGGGAGAACAACACCACCAGGCACATGGGAGGGTCCAGCACTAAGGGAGAACAACACCACCAGACACATGGGAGGGGTCCAGCACTAAGGGAGAACAACCCCACCAGGCACATGGGAGGGGTCCAGCACTAAGGGTGAACAACACCACCAGGCACATGGGAGGGTCCAGCACTAAGGGTGAACAACACCACCAGGCACATGGGAGGGGTCCGGCACTAAGGGAGAACAACACCACCAGGCACATGGAAGGGGTCCAGCACTAAGGGTGAACAACACCACCAGGCACATGGGAGGGGTCCAGCACTAAGGGTTAACAACACCACCAGGCACATGGGAGGGGTCCAGCACTAAGGGAGAACAACACCACCAGACACATGGGAGGGTCCAGCACTAAGGGTTAACAACTCCACCAGGCACATGGGAGGGGTCCAGCACTAAGGGTTAACAACACCACCAGGCACATGGGAGGGGTCCGGCACTAAGGGTTAACAACACCACCAGGCACATGGGAGGGGTCCGGCACTAAGGGTTAACAACACCACCAGGCACATGGGAGGGGTCCGGCACTAAGGGTGAACAACACCACCAGGCACATGGGAGGGGTCCAGCACTAAGGGTGAACAACTCCACCAGGCACATGGGAGGGTCCGGCACTAAGGGTGAACAACACCACCAGGCACATGGGAGGGGTCCGGCACTAAGGGTGAACAACACCACCTGGCATATGGGAGGGGTCCAGCACTAAGGGTGAACAACACCACCAGGCACATGGGAGGGGTCCAGCACTAAGGGTTAACAACACCACCAGGCACATGGGAGGGGTCCAGCACTAAGGGTGAACAACACCACCAGGCACATGGGAGGGGTCCAGCACTAAGGGTTAACAACACCACCAGGCACATGGGAGGGGTCCAGCACTAAGGGAGAACAACACCACCAGACACATGGGAGGGTCCAGCACTAAGGGTTAACAACACCACCAGGCACATGGGAGGGGTCCAGCACTAAGGGTTAACAACACCACCAGGCACATGGGAGGGGTCCGGCACTAAGGGTTAACAACACCACCAGGCACATGGGAGGGGTCCGGCACTAAGGGTTAACAACACCACCAGGCACATGGGAGGGGTCCGGCACTAAGGGTGAACAACACCACCAGGCACATGGGAGGGGTCCAGCACTAAGGGTGAACAACTCCACCAGGCACATGGGAGGGTCCGGCACTAAGGGTGAACAACACCACCAGGCACATGGGAGGGGTCCGGCACTAAGGGTGAACAACACCACCAGGCATATGGGAGGGGTCCAGCACTAAGGGTGAACAACACCACCAGGCACATGGGAGGGGTCCAGCACTAAGGGTTAACAACACCACCAGGCACATGGGAGGGGTCCAGCACTAAGGGTGAACAACACCACCAGGCACATGGGAGGGGTCCAGCACTAAGGGTTAACAACACCACCAGGCACATGGGAGGGGTCCAGCACTAAGGGAGAACAACACCACCAGGCACATGGGAGGGTCCAGCACTAAGGGTGAACAACACCACCAGGCACATGGGAGGGGTCCAGCACTAAGGGAGAACAACACCACCAGGCACATGGGAGGGGTCCAGCACTAAGGGAGAACAACACCACCAGGCACATGGGAGGGTCCAGCACTAAGGGAGAACAACACCACCAGACACATGGGAGGGGTCCAGCACTAAGGGAGAACAACCCCACCAGGCACATGGGAGGGGTCCAGCACTAAGGGTGAACAACACCACCAGGCACATGGGAGGGGTCCAGCACTAAGGGTGAACATCACCACCAGACACATGGGAGGGGTCCAGCACTAAGGGTGAACAACACCACCAGGCACATGGGAGGGGTCCAGCACTAAGGGTGAACAACACCACCAGACACATGGGAGGGGTCCGGCACTAAGGGTGAACAACACCACCAGGCACATGGGAGGGGTCCAGCACTAAGGGTTAACAACACCACCAGGCACATGGGAGGGGTCCAGCACTAAGGGTTAACAACACCACCAGGCACATGGGAGGGGTCCGGCACTAAGGGTTAACAACACCACCAGGCACATGGGAGGGGTCCAGCACTAAGGGTTAACAACACCACCAGGCACATGGGAGGGGTCCGGCACTAAGGGTTAACAACACCACCAGGCACATGGGAGGGGTCCGGCACTAAGGGAGAACAACACCACCAGGCACATGGGAGGGGTCCAGCACTAAGGGTTAACAACACCACCAGGCACATGGGAGGGGTCCGGCACTAAGGGTGAACAACACCACCAGGCACATGGGAGGGGTCCAGCACTAAGGGTTAACAACACCACCAGGCACATGGGAGGGGTCCAGCACTAAGGGAGAACAACACCACCAGGCACATGGGAGGGGTTCAGCACTAAGGGTTAACAACACCACCAGACACATGGGAGGGTCCAGCACTAAGGGTGAACAACACCACCAGGCACATGGGAGGGGTCCAGCACTAAGGGAGAACAACACCACCAGGCACATGGGAGGGGTCCAGCACTAAGGGTTAACAACACCACCAGGCACATGGGAGGGGTCCGGCACTAAGGGTTAACAACACCACCAGGCACATGGGAGGGGTCCGGCACTAAGGGAGAACAACACCACCAGGCACATGGGAGGGGTCCAGCACTAAGGGTTAACAACACCACCAGGCACATGGGAGGGGTCCGGCACTAAGGGTGAACAACACCACCAGGCACATGGGAGGGGTCCAGCACTAAGGGTTAACAACACCACCAGGCACATGGGAGGGGTCCAGCACTAAGGGAGAAAAACACCACCAGGCACATGGGAGGGGTCCAGCACTAAGGGTTAACAACACCACCAGACACATGGGAGGGTCCAGCACTAAGGGTGAACAACACCACCAGGCACATGGGAGGGGTCCAGCACTAAGGGAGAACAACACCACCAGGCACATGGGAGGGGTCCAGCACTAAGGGAGAACAACACCACCAGGCACATGGGAGGGTCCAGCACTAAGGGAGAACAACACCACCAGACACATGGGAGGGGTCCAGCACTAAGGGAGAACAACCCCACCAGGCACATGGGAGGGGTCCAGCACTAAGGGTGAACAACACCACCAGGCACATGGGAGGGTCCAGCACTAAGGGTGAACAACACCACCAGGCACATGGGAGGGGTCCGGCACTAAGGGAGAACAACACCACCAGGCACATGGGAGGGGTCCAGCACTAAGGGTGAACAACACCACCAGGCACATGGGAGGGGTCCAGCACTAAGGGTTAACAACACCACCAGGCACATGGGAGGGGTCCAGCACTAAGGGAGAACAACACCACCAGACACATGGGAGGGTCCAGCACTAAGGGTTAACAACACCACCAGGCACATGGGAGGGGTCCAGCACTAAGGGTTAACAACACCACCAGGCACATGGGAGGGGTCAGGCACTAAGGGTTAACAACACCACCAGGCACATGGGAGGGGTCCGGCACTAAGGGTTAACAACACCACCAGGCACATGGGAGGGGTCCGACACTAAGGGTGAACAACACCACCAGGCACATGGGAGGGGTCCAGCACTAAGGGTGAACAACTCCACCAGGCACATGGGAGGGTCCGGCACTAAGGGTGAACAACACCACCAGGCACATGGGAGGGGTCAGGCACTAAGGGTGAACAACACCACCAGGCATATGGGAGGGGTCCAGCACTAAGGGTGAACAACACCACCAGGCACATGGGAGGGGTCCAGCACTAAGGGTTAACAACACCACCAGGCACATGGGAGGGGTCCAGCACTAAGGGTGAACAACACCACCAGGCACATGGGAGGGGTCCAGCACTAAGGGTTAACAACACCACCAGGCACATGGGAGGGGTCCAGCACTAAGGGAGAACAACACCACCAGGCACATGGGAGGGTCCAGCACTAAGGGAGAACAACACCACCAGGCACATGGGAGGGTCCAGCACTAAGGGAGAACAACACCACCAGGCACATGGGAGGGGTCCAGCACTAAGGGAGAACAACACCACCAGGCACATGGGAGGGTCCAGCACTAAGGGAGAACAACACCACCAGACACATGGGAGGGGTCCAGCACTAAGGGAGAACAACCCCACCAGGCACATGGGAGGGGTCCAGCACTAAGGGTGAACAACACCACCAGGCACATGGGAGGGTCCAGCACTAAGGGTGAACAACACCACCAGGCACATGGGAGGGGTCCGGCACTAAGGGAGAACAACACCACCAGGCACATGGGAGGGGTCCAGCACTAAGGGTGAACAACACCACCAGGCACATGGGAGGGGTCCAGCACTAAGGGTTAACAACACCACCAGGCACATGGGAGGGGTCCAGCACTAAGGGAGAACAACACCACCAGACACATGGGAGGGTCCAGCACTAAGGGTTAACAACACCACCAGGCACATGGGAGGGGTCCAGCACTAAGGGTTAACAACACCACCAGGCACATGGGAGGGGTCCGGCACTAAGGGTTAACAACACCACCAGGCACATGGGAGGGGTCCGGCACTAAGGGTTAACAACACCACCAGGCACATGGGAGGGGTCCGGCACTAAGGGTGAACAACACCACCAGGCACATGGGAGGGGTCCAGCACTAAGGGTGAACAACTCCACCAGGCACATGGGAGGGTCCGGCACTAAGGGTGAACAACACCACCAGGCACATGGGAGGGGTCCGGCACTAAGGGTGAACAACACCACCAGGCATATGGGAGGGGTCCAGCACTAAGGGTTAACAACACCACCAGGCACATGGGAGGGGTCCGGCACTAAGGGTGAACAACACCACCAGGCATATGGGAGGGGTCCGGCACTAAGGGTGAACAACACCACCAGGCACATGGGAGGGGTCCAGCACTAAGGGTGAACAACACCACCAGGCATATGGGAGGGGTCCAGCACTAAGGGTGAACAACACCACCAGGCACATGGGAGGGGTCCAGCACTAAGGGTTAACAACACCACCAGGCATATGGGAGGGGTCCGGCACTAGTGGAGATCACATTAATGTAAATCACATAGTTTCTCGGACGTAAGGAAGCCCTCGGACATATAATTAGTCGGTCACAGAGACATGTGTATCTATTCACACACAAGTCATTCACACTGTTTCAAACCGTCACCGCCCTCGCTCGTCTCTATCATCAAACGATGACCATAGGTTCAAAAGTTATTACATCATATCTAATAAATAATGAAGTAAAGTGCATTAAAAAAACTGTTTAAAACGTACGTAACATTTGTATAGTCCGCCAAGATTTGTAATGCGTTTGCAATGGGACCTTGAAAGGTGAGTCTGTGGCCCCCTGGAGCCCTGGCGTCACTGACCATCACAGCGTCGTGGCTGGGAAAGGGCTCCGAGAAATAAACAAGTCTTGTTCCATAGAAGAGCCTGGGGGAGAAGGGGAAGAGTTACAGAAGACAATAATATCACGGGGCAATAGTTTACAGGGCAATAAGTAAGCAGTATTCGGAAGGTTCTATAATAATCATCTGTTTTCAGTGACATCATTTCGTTTGAATAAAAACATAAAATATAGCTAGTATAAGTGTTGACAAAGGCTGATTGCGATTGTCTTAATCTGCATAGTGTGAAGGAGAAAATCTGCTAATTCCAAGTTAGCAGTTATTTCCAAGTTAGCAGTTATTTCCAAGTTATTTTTACCGTAAAAAACTTTTGAACCACTAACAAATATTTAATGGTTTCGCCTAATGAAATATCCATTACAGAGCTTCATATTAAGAATGAAAACTAAAATAAATGTTATTGTAACAGTTTCACAATTTATTTTATAATGTGTCTCCAATAACAGGCCACCAATATCTGTATGGAAGTTCCTCACAGATCATGCCTTCATCTCTAAGAATCAGCCTCTTTAGTAAAAACGAAATTGAATTTAACATAGTTCTTAGTCATATGTTCACTCCAATTGTTCTAGTGTGATGTAAGCAGATGTAAGTAGAGTTGCAACATAGGCTGTTCTACACTTAGTATTTTTTTTTTAAATTAAAATTGATATTTCACATTACACTATACCGTCATCATCTAACATCAATATTCCATGTTGTAGATGGATTAAGAAGACCCCCAGTCTACGATGACAGTTATTATTGAAAAATAGTGGCAAAAGTGCCTAAAAATCTGACGAGTTCATTTGGAGGATATTAACCCTGTTAATTAGAGACATGGATCCAATTATTTACAAAGAAAAAATAACTGACAAACAAATAATGGTGTTCGATTCTCTGCAAACAGCAAATTCTCAGACCATTAAACAATAGGCAAGGCGATTATCTACAAAAGAAAGAAAATGTTTTTAGCAAGGCTTACACAAGGTAACAGGAAACCAAGACAGATTGCTTCTATGAAATGTATGCAACAGCCATAGAACGTTTAGGAATGTTACGTAATGTGAGGCTGAGGGAGAGACTGAGTGGAAGTGGACAAACTAGTGAGATATGTTAATATAAAGCCACGGAATCTGGCATTTGCAAATTAAATTGTACGAAGAATTTTAATGAAATGTAATGAAATTCTGGGTAATATAGAAATCTCAAAAGGTGGAAGGCGTGGAAGACGTATTGAATAAACCTCAGGTTTATTCAATGCGTCTTCCACGGAAAGGAGAAAGGAAAGGGAAAGGAGACAAAGAAGTGAGCGATCCATCTTGGATCTGGAACTCTCTCCTCTTCCCAGCAGCCTCTAGCTCACTAACAACAGAAGTAAGACAATATACTGAAAACATATGAAAGGAACGACCAATTAGGCATACAATAAAAATTAGGAAGTAATGCTGGCAGGGAACAATAAGTCATTGTCTCATCTTCATATATTCCCACAACTAACCCAAAAAACCTCTCAACATCCATCTACCACAGTAACCTCCATTCCCCTCCAAACAAAAAACCACAAAGGTTTACCTACCAATTCCTGTTGCACATAATCCCTCCACAGGCAAGAACTACCACCATTCTGCCTTCTACATTATTTTGACAGGCACATAATCTGTTTTTTTGGATTGAACAAGTAGTAGTGCGGTGAGACGAATAATTTTACATCGAAGCCTTTTGATTCTGAGTCTCCTACGGAATAGTCTGGAACATGGAGACAGCAGCTGGTACAAGCAAGTACAAGGATGATGTCTCCCTTAGCCAAGAAGAAGAGGCTGGGCTGTGACGGGGCTGAAGGTCGGGGCCTGTGATTGGCTTGGGTTTCACTTGAGTGTGAGCCGTCCGGAGGTGTGGAGGCATTCCTGGAACTGACATTATACCTGCAACGACCAGGAAGAGGCCGGTGAATCGTGACAAGAGAGATGAGGCAGTAGGAAAGTTACGGCTGACGTTTCCACTCTCGTATACTCCAGAACAACGTGCTAGCAGTCGTGAAGCCAAGATGATTTTGTGGCTTGAGAGGTTACCTTGAGATTATCTAGAGGTGTTTTCGGGGGCTTAGCGTCTCCTCGGCCCAGTCGTCGACCAGGCCTCCTCGTTGCTGGACTGGTCAACCAGGCTGTTGGACGCGGCTGCTCGCAGCCTAATGTATGAGTCACAGCCTGGTTGATCAGGTATACTTCGGAGGTGCTCGTCAAGTTCTCTCTTGAACACTGTGAGGTGTCTGCCAGTTATGCCCCTTATGTGTAGTGGAAGCGTGTTGAACAGTCTCGGGCCTCTTATGTTAATAGAGGACTCATAACTTACTGTGTTGGAAAAAAATTCTAAATTTTTTTCACATATTTTTTAATTTTCAAATTACGTCTATTTTCGGCCATACGGGCAAGCGGCCAATTCCAGACGTAATTTGTAAGAGGACAGGTTGCCCCATCCTGCACATCCTGCTATGCCTCCAGGTCTCATGTGGTGTTATTTCTGTGTGCAGGTTTGGGACCAGTCCCTCTACTATTTACCACGTGTAAATTATTATGTATATCTCTCGCCTACGCTCAAAAGAATACAGATTTAGGCTCTTTAGTCTGTCCCAATAGTTTAGATGTTTTATTGAGTGGATTTATAGCAGTAAAGGATCTCTGCACGCTCTCAAGGTCAGCAATTTCTCCAGCTTTGAAAGGGGCTGTCATTGTGCAGCAGTATTCCACTCTAGAGAGCACTAGCGTCTTGAAAAGTATCATCATCGGTATAGCATCTCTAGTGTGAAAAGTTCTTGTTATCCAACCTGTCATTTTTCTTGCAGTTGTGACGGCTACTTTATTGTGTTCTTTAAAGGTAAGGTCTTCCGACATGAGTACACCCAGATCCTTTACATTGCCTTTTCGTTCAATGTAATGATTTGACTGCGTTTCGTACGTGGTTTCTGCTTTTATATTTTTATTTTTTTCCGTAGCGTAGCTGGAACTTATCTTCATTAAAAACCATATTATTTTCTGTAGCCCATTGAAAGACCTGATTTACATCTGATTGGAGGTTTGCTGTGCTCTCTATGTTGTCTACTCTCATAAAAATCCTAGTGTCATCTGCAAAGGATGATACAGTGCTATTAATTGTGTCCTTGTCTATGTGTGATACGAGGAAGAGAAAAATTACTGGAGCAAGCACAGTACCCTGGGGGACAGAGCTCTTCACGGTTAATGGACCGGATTTTATTTTGTTGACTATTACACATTGGATTCTATTTTCAGGAAATTGTAGCTCCATCTGCCTATTTTTCCGGTAATTCCTTTTGAACGCATTTTGCGTGCAATAACACCATGGTCACATTTATCGGAGGCTTTTGCAAAATCTGTGTAAATTACATCGGTGTTTTGCTTGTCTTCCGTGGTAACTAATGCCATGTCATAGTGGTCCAGCAACTGTGACCGGCAAGAGCGCCCTGTTCTGAACCCATATTGCACGGGGTTATGGAGATGCTGTGATTCCATGTGTTTTGCGATCTTAATTCTTAGCATTCTCTCAAAGATTTTTATGATGTGTGATGTTAGTGCTATTGGTCTGTAATTTTTTGCCTCTGTCTTATTTCCTCCTCTATGGAGTGGTGCTATCTATGCCGTTTTTAGTATGTCAGGGATAATGCCAGTATCTAGGCTTTGCCTCCAAAGAATGTGAAGGGCCTGCGACAGTGTTCTTGATGAATATGGAATTCCAGGAATCAGGGCCTGGTGCAGAGTGCATAGGCATACTGTCTATGGTTTCTTCAAAATCCAGTGAGGGATCGGGTGACATCTGATATATGGCTTGATGTTGGCCTCACATCCATCAAAAATTCATTTTGGTTATCAATTTTTAATGTGTTTTAGTGGCTCCCTGAAAACAGTCCACTATATGGTGAATGCATATAGTGCGTGACAGTGTATAGTGTGTAAATAGATTGTATATCTTCATAAGTTAGCATGATACATGGTAAATGTGTGCAACATATGTGTACACAAGTGTCATGCACGTAACACAGTGTCTACGGACAGTATGGATGATTTACTGCCATAATATAGTGTACGTGTTCATTATACCTAGGATTAGCACGTAAAAACAAATAAAATGTATTTGGAACTATGTGCAAAAAATGAACAAAAATATACTCGCGGCAACTCCCGTGCCCCGCCCCGTGAGCGTCCGTCACCGGCGAACGGGAAATGATGACGTCACGAGTCATCTTACAGACCTCATAGCAGCCAAAGTAAGTACAATTTCGATTTTTTGGACATACCCATACTGAGGGAAGGGTTTTTGACATTTAAAAAAAAAAAAAAATCTTTCCAGAGAATATATAAGGAGAGTATATTTTAGGACTGGATTACCATTGTCTTAACCAGCATGTTCGGAGAGTAGAAACCATTGTTATGAGTTTAATCATTCTCTGCTGGAATCTGATTTTAAAATTCTGGACACTTGTATGAATGGCCAGTCAGACTTGAGAGTAATGGAATCCTTATGTATAAGGAAGCTGCGGCCTCGGTTCAATAGCAACCTTTCGGCTGTTCAATTGTACACAGTATAGTGCACAGTAGGCCCTGTAATTTAGTCGAAAGTTCGACCTGCCAGCAACGCTAACACTGCCCAACCGCTCTCACAGTCTAGGAGAAGGAGGATGAGGAGCAGGTTTATATATATATATATATACAATATATATTTGCATATATATATATATATATATATATATATATATATATATATATATATATATATATATATATATATATATATATATAAATGTCGTACCTAGTAGCCAGAACGCACTTCTCAGCCTACTATGCAAGGCCCGATTTGCCTAATAAGCCAAGTTTTCATGAATTAATGTTTTTTCGACTACCTAACCTACCTAACCTAACCTAACCTAACTTTTTTGGCTACCTAACCTAACCCAACCTATAAAAATAGGTTAGGTTAGGTTAGGTAGGGTTGGTTAGGTTCGGTCATATATCTACGTTAATTTTAACTCCAATAAAAAAAAATTGACCTCATACATAATGAAATGGGTAGCTTTATCATTTCATAAGAAAAAAATTAGTGAAAATATATTAATTCAGGAAAACTTGGCTTATTAGGCAAATCGGGCCTTGCATATTAGGCTGAGAAGTGCGTTCCAGCTACTAGGTACGACATATATATATATATATATATATATATATATATATATATATATATATATATATATATATATATATATATATATATATATATATATATATATATATATGTGACGATATATATAGGTAAGATAGACTCTGAAACTCGCGAAACTTACTTTATTGCTGATAAAACTGATTTGGCAACGATGAAACTCAAACTAGAGCTGGCCAAGATTGAACGTGAGCAGCAAAGGGAAGCAACTGCCATAAGAAAGGAAGAACAAGAACGTGAAATCGCCATTAAGGAACGTGAAGCTGCCTTGAGGATAGAAGAACTAGAACATGAGGTTGCAATACTCCGTGAGCGGGAACGAGTACAGCTTAAAACAAAACAACGCCAATTGGAGATGCAACACGAACATGACAGACAACAAGCAACTCTGGCTATAGAGTGTCGTCAACGAGAATTCGCGTTGGAAACTTCACACCTCGCTCAACACCAGCAAGCTACCGCCAATCTTCCCGTCAGTTTCAATATATCACATGCAAGTAAGTTAATGCCACCATTCGTAGAAACAGAAGTTGATGTGTTTTTCACCACCTTTGAAACCCTTGCTAATCAACTTAGTTGGCCTGCCAACCAATGGGCAACCCTTCTCAGAGTACATCTCACAGGTAGAGCTGCAGTTACACTCAGTACTTTGGAGTCTGAGAATGACTACCAGACTCTGAAACAAGCAGTGTTGGACGCCTACCTTCTCTCCACCGAAAGTTATCGAAGGAAATTCCGTGACCACCTGAAGGCAAGTACCACTACCTTTCTCGAATTTGCTAATACCAAAAGGAGATATTTTATGAAATGGCTGGAAGCAGCACATGTCTCTACCTTTGCAGAACTCGTCAACCTCATGCTAGTTGAAGAATTCTTGAGGCGTGTGCCGCCTCCTGTCCGTCTATATTTAGCAGATAAAGAAGAGACCGACTACCTGAAGTGTGCTAAGTCGGCTGACACTTACAGCCTCATCCACCGGCTGACACCAGAACCATCTTCCAGTAAGAAGTCTTGGTACAGTTACGAGAAAGTGAGTACCGATCAAGCTGGCTCGCAATTATACTGTAAGTATTGTAGACTCTATGGACATACCATAGATAAATGTGGTAAGTCTCAATACAAAGGAACCACCGATCACCAAAACCCAAACCAACTCCTCCTAAGTCCGGTAAGCCTGTGATGAATGTTGGTGTTCATGTTAATGATCTTTCTCTTATCAGTAAGCACCTGTATACTGGAACTGTCTCTGCCAACGGTTCAAATCCGGAGGGACGTTTCAAATTGAAGATCTTGAGGGACACAGCGGCTCTTCAATCGATTATTTTGAAATCGGCTGTGCCCAACATCGCCTACACCGGAGAAACTGTCTTCATCACTGACCTCACTGCTACCACTCCTTATCCTCTCGCCAGAGTCCATCTGGATTGTCCCTTCGTGAGCGGAGAAGTCCAAGTCGCCATCAGGGAAAAGCCTTTTCCCATGCCTGGAGTGCAACTTCTCCTGGGCAACGACTTGGCAGAAGACCTGCAACCGACCAACCTGATCGTCATGGACAAACCCCAGGTGTGTACCTCTGTGACGGATAATCCCATTTTTGAGTATGTTCCAGCAAAGGTTCAAGAGAGTGATGAAGTTTCTCCTCCAGTTTTAGTGACCACTCGTGCACAAGCCGCACGACCACAGCCAGCTGACTCTACTGCTACCGCTGTCCCTCAAGACCCTCAGAAACTACCCCCGAATCTGACCAAGTTGGAGTTCCGTAAGTTACATAGGGAAGATCTTACCTTGACACCATTATTTTTCCAGGCTGAGACTCAACCTGACAGTATTCCTGAGTTCTTCCTAGAGAACGAGTTGCTCTACCGCAGATATAGACCCAGTAAACTGAAGGAGGAGGACGATTGGGCCAACGTCGAACAACTAGTGATTCCTGCCAGCCTGCGGCACACTATTCTACACCTGGCCCACGGAGCACTCTCCCACTACGGATTTAACAAGACTTACCATGGAATCCGTCAAGACTACTACTGGCCAGGTATGGTAAATAGCGTCAAACAGTACGTCAAACAGTGTCATACATGTCAGATGGCAGGTAAACCGAACATCTCTATTCCCAGAGCGCCACTGATTCCCATACAGGTGCCTGCGGAACCTTTCCACAGACTTATTATAGACTGTGTTGGTCCTTTACCTCGGACCAGTTCAGGTAACGCCTATATCTTAACCATCCTGTGTCCTACCACCAGATTCCCCATAGCAGTTCCAGTAAAGAACATTACGGCTGCTACGGTTGTGAAACACTTATTGAAGATCTTCACCCAGTATGGATTTCCAAGGGAGGTTCAGAGCGACTGTGGCACCAACTTCACCAGTGATCTCTTCAAGAGGACACTGGAGGAGTTCAACATCAAACAGGTATTGTCCAGCCCCTATCATCCTGCTTCACAGGGTTCTCTTGAGCGTAGTCATCAGACTATTAAAGCACTCCTGAAGAAGTTTTGTAATGAAACCTCTAAGGATTGGGATAAGCAAATCGACCTTATATTATGTATATATAGAAGTCTTCCCAATGAGTCCCTAGGAGTATCTCCTTATGAGATGCTCTACGGACGTAAGTGCCGTACTCCCCTCAAGGCTTTCAAAGACTCTCTACGTGATGCCACCTTCAGTGAGCATCAGAATGTGCCCCAGTTTCTTCTAAACCTGCAACACATTCTAGAGAGGGTACATAGTTTTGCCCAAGATAATCTATTGAAAGCACAGGAGAGGATGAAGACTCATTACGACCAGACCAGCAAAGTAAGAAAATTTAAGCCAGGAGACTTCGTACTTGCTTATTTTCCTATCCCAGGTTCTCCTTTACAAAACAGGTTTTCAGGACCCTACCGCATCAAGGAGTGCAGAAACAACCATAACTACGTTTTAGAGACTCCAGATAGGCGGCGGAAGACCCAGCTGTGCCACGTCAACCTCCTGAAGCTGTATAACGGTACTCCTCCCACTGTCTTGACATTATACTCTTCCTTTAAAGAGCCATACATCCACAGTGAGACCTTCCCTGCTTCTCCTCCCGAAAGCACTGACACTGAGTCCGCGCTTTCAAATTCAGAAATCCTTACTGATCTTCCAAACCATTTTCAGGACCATAATAGTGCTCCTTTGCCATATTCTAATTCTACTCTCACCTCGTCAGATATCATCAAGCCCTTCATCCTCCATGTCGCCGCCAGTGGTACCGGCATCGGGGGTGACCTAGTTCAGCAACGAGGCGAAGAGAATACACCTGTCAGCGACCACAGCTACAAGGAACTACGGAACAATTGGCAAGGAGCTACTCTTCATCATCCTGGATCTACAGCACTTTGCTCATACCTGAAAAGTGTTCGGTCTACCATCAACATGGACCACAACACCCTACACTTCCTGCAGCAAGCCCACTTCTACACTCAACGTCTTCTACGATGGGCTTGATAACTGCAGAAATTCAACCTGGAGATCCGCTCTACCAGGGTTCTGACAACATCATAGCCGACGCCCTCTCCAGAGTTTATGAAGTAGAAGCAACTCCACCTATTACTCCACCACATGAAGACGTAACTTCTTCCAGAACCCCAGGCTTCGGGGGAGAGTTGTGACGATAATCTCTTTCAAGAGAGATTGAGCCTGCTCTTCCTTACACAAGTACGTCAATATACAAGATAATATAGAAGATACGTCCACCAAGTATCGCCAAAACGTTTTGCCCAGAGAGCAAATCGTACCCAGCACACAGTGACCCCTGCTACCTACCACCACCGTAACCAGCAAACTGCTCATCCTTTGCCCGCCTGTCGCTGATTGGCTGGTGTCCCGTCGCACCTGCCCTCCGACTCCGCCACAAGTTGACGTCTGGGCTGCAGTGCGCTAATATTGTCAGAATATCTCCGTGCTCCAAGCAGTTGACATCTCTCGCTGGTAGACTAAGCCTTGGCTTTCATGTACTAAGGGAGGTGGCAGCTCGAAGCCAATATTCCAGCATCACTAATATTTTATTTTGCTATCACTGTAACTCACTTGTCTTAACGTAACTTTTCATTTGCCAGTGATTATTCATATTATTTTGTTTGTTGACTTGTCTTTCATATTTTATGTGCTTAACTTTATTCATGTCTTGTTTTCTATAGTAATTAAAATTTCATTGTTATAAACAGTCTCCGTGGTGTAGTGGTAAGACACTCGCCTGGCGTTCCGCGAGTGCTATGTCATGGGTTCGTATCCTGGCGGGGAGGATTTACTGGGTGCAAGTCCTTAACTGTAGCCTCTGTTTAACGCAACAGTAAAATGTGTACTTGGATGAAAAAACGATTCTTCGCGGCAGGGAATCGTATTCCAGGGACCATAGGATTAAGGACTTGCCCGAAACGCTACGCGTACTAGTGGCTGTACAAGAATGTAACAACTCTTGTATATATTTAAAAAAAAAAAAAAAAAATTACTTGTGTTTTGTGTGTCTTCCCATTACCTTACCACAGACGAAAACTCCAGCTTTTCTCATTTGTTTTTTATTATGTGACGAGGCCCTGCCCCTAGCTTTTGAAACAGCCAAACACCAACGCTTTACCGTCACTATATATATATATATATATATATATATATATATATATATATATATATATATATATATATATATATATATATATATATATATATATATATATATATATGTCGTACCTAGTAGCCAGAACGCACTTCTCAGCCTACTATGCAAGGCCCGATTTGCCTAATAAGCCAAGTTTTCATGAATTAATTGTTTTTCGACTACCTAACCTAACCTAACCTAACTTTTTCGGCTACCTAACCTAACCTAACCTATAGAGATAGGTTAGGTTAGGTTAGGTAGGGTTGGTTAGGTTCGGTCATATATCTACGTTAATTTTAACTCCAATAAAAAAAAATTGACCTCATACATAATGAAATGGGTAGCTTCATCATTTCATAAGAAAAAAATTAGAGAAAATATATTAATTCAGGAAAACTTGGCTTATTAGGCAAATCGGGCCTTGCATAGTAGGCTGAGAAGTGCGTTCTGGCTACTAGGTACGACATATATATATATATATATATATATATATATATATATATATATATATATATATATATATATATATATATATATATATATATATATATATATATGAGTGATGAGAGTTATAGTTATACAACAGAGGTGCGATAATATGAAATACTATAACTAATCACCGCAGGTCTTTGCTTCACTATGCTCAGGTGCCACTGACTATCCTGGAAGCCCTCCAAGTCTTACCACAAGTTGAGTTGCTACTCGCGACCCGGGCTTGTGCCCATGGGGAGAGAAGAAAGCTCAGCTCACCCTACAGGTCCTCGAACCTACAGCCCGCTGCACCCCCACCGAGCTTGGCCACCGAAACACAAATAATACTGGAGACCCCGGAACTCACCTGAGATCTTCACTTGTTATGGTCGCCAGCTGGGTAATCAGTAACTGCACCCCAGCAATGTTTTGACAGTATGCTTATATGGAGTATTGCCAGCCTAGGATATCTTTCCAACAGTAGTGTGGTGCAAGTACAGAGTCACTTTCATAGAATGCTCAAGAGATGGAGGATATATATAAACTCAGTGGTAAAAATATAACAAGTTTACTGAAGAAAAACTACATTAAACATCATAGTAAAAGGAAATGTAGAAACTGGAAGGGGTCGGCAGCACTCCTCTCGCTGCGTCTGGCAACTCGATCAGCTCAGTGGATTTGAAAGGTGCGGCGCTCACCTCTGATGTGGCTCTGCTTCTCGTCACCTCACCTCTGACGCAGTTTTGCCTCTTGCCTCCACACCTTTCGCTGCCTCCACAATTATTGACAATGGTATATATCCTGGCCTATCAGCCTAGCCTACCTCAAAGAAAATAATAAGCACGCAAACATAAATAATGGCCTATGCTCACCTAGTTCACAAGGGACTATGGAAGGGAAATATGATCTACCTTTAAACTTTCTGCTGCAAAATGCTGGAGCTCTGATGGTCGAATGTGGTCCTCTATCCCCTGGACGTTCCTCGGCTCTCGGATCTGGAACAATAGTTCCTTGGATGTCTCGTAGGAACGCGTCCTCGCCGTGCTCTCCTCCCAACATGGCAGTGAACTCCTACTGGCACTGACAGCAGCTCCTGCGCTCGTCATCTTTCCCCCACTCGAGCCATCACTGAGACAATTCCTTGATGATTCGTTCGGAATGTCTCTCTTCCAACCTCCAGTGGATCTGACCCGGTCACAGCAGCTCTTACGTCATATCGGGGCCCGCCGTCGAGGCTCCACACTGCGTTGCCTGCCCCCCCTCCCTCTTCCATTAAAAACTATCAGTCCCAAGTTCTTGGTGCCTATCTCGTTAATCTCTGGTTCCAGTTCTTCATCTTGTAGAAAAACGTTAAGGGGGTAATGGACGGTGAATATCTGCACCACCCGAACACCTTCCCCCACATACAAGTCGAAGTATTTTAAGGATATAACTAAAGCTAAGGCCTCTTTGTCTACCGTTCTACATGTACATTGATACTTCTCAAATTTGTTTGAATAGAACGCCATCGGCCAATGCACCCCATTCCTTTCCTGGGCCAACATGGCTCCTACTCCCACTTCACTAGCATCAAAATATAATATAAATCCTGTGTCGAAATCCGGGGAAATTAACACTGGGGGACTCTGTCAAGAATTTCTTCGTTTTCTTGAATGACTTTCAGCAGGCCTCCCCCACTTCCACCTAATAATTTTTTATAAAAACTCGTACAAAAATTCAGAAATTCCTACAAAAACCACTGTAGTAGCCTATCATTCCCCAGGTAGCATAGCAACTCTTTCCTCGTCCTGGGTGCTGAATACTCCTTGATTGCAGCCACCTTCTGGTCGACCGGAGCTACCTCTACTTCTCCTACTACAAAGCCTGAATACTCCAAACCTTTCCGAACTCGCTTTTCGACAAAGTGACCACCAGGTTCGCCTCCTCTAACCTCCTGAATAATTCCTTTAGCCGAGCTTCACGTTCTTCACAACTGTTGGCGCACACTACTATGTCATCGATATACACTGTGCAGCCTTCAGCTCCTCGTAGCACTGCGTTCATCATTCTCTGAAAGCAGCTCCCGCTGTTCTTCATGCCGAATGGAAACAGTTTGTACTGGTATAGTCGTCCGGTGTGATGAACGCAGAGACAATGGTATCTGGTAGTAGCGTTTTAACAGGTCGACTTTCGAAACGTACCTGGTGTTTCCCACCAGGTCGACACAATCACTCACTCGAGGCATAGGTGGGAGTCAGACATGGTGATGGCCTCTACCTTACAATAATTCGTACAAAAACGGTAAGAGCCGTCACTTTTCTTCACCAACAAACACGGTGAACTCCATTCACTATTGCTAGCTCTGCAAAGTCATTTGCCAACAAATATTAAACGTCTTTCCGCATGAGTTCCCTCTTCTCTGGGCGGCCCGGATAAGCACTCTGCTTAATCGGTCTTTCGCTCCTCACTTTCACCTCATGTACCACATTCCTATGGCGACGGTGCACGTCCGTGAAGAGTGACTCGTTCTCACTCAGTAGAGTCACTAGGTCGTCCCTCTGTCTCACTTCCAGATGTCGTTGTCTCTCCCTGATGTGTATCAAACTCACAGTAGTGGAGAAATGAGTACTATCAGCATGGGCCCACGTTCCTTCCTCAGCGGCAACTCTTAGCTCAACTTCATACACATTTCTATCTTTTCCTCTCCTTCAAACCGCATTATCTTCTTCTGATCTGTGACTTCCTTCTTTTCCTGGAAATAAAGCTTCAGGCGGTTCACATGGTTCACCTGTGTTTTGCATGTGTTTTGTTCGGTTCGTTGATCTCGTAATTCACCTTGCCTATTCTCTTCACGATCGAATAAGAACTGCCAAAGCGCGACTCCGTCACCCTACCCCTTCCGGGTAGTAGCAACAGTACCTTGGATCCTACCTCCAACTACCTCGAGACAGCATTCCGATCGTACCAGGCCGATAGCTTCCTCTGTGCTGTCCTCAGGTGTTCAGTCGCCAACTTCTTCAATGTCTCTAACCATTCCATGAACTTCTGCACGTACTCCTCCACTATTACTAAGGTCTTTCTTGACGTCAGCTGCTCCTTAAACAACAATAACAGACTTTGCACTTTATGGCCATACACAAGTTGAAATGGAGAGAATCAGAGAGATTCCACCACGGCATCGTGTTTCGCAAACAAAGCTGGAAACACAGCTTCCGTCCCCTGCTCACCACAGTATACCCTCAACATGGTTTTCAAGGTCGAGTGGAACCTTTCAATCGCCCCCCTGCAACTAAGGTCTGTAGGGCGAACATCGTAGTTGGGTTATTTCACAGCTCGCGATATTCTGCCAAAACCATTTCAACTGGAACACACTTCCACAGGCTGACTGAATCTCTCTGGGGACTTTTATCCAAGAAAAGAACCCCCGAAGATGTTCTATAATGCTTCTCGATGTTAACTTACGTATTGGGATCGTTTCTGGAAACCGTGTGGAAGGACACATGATGGTAAGCAAATAGTTGTTCCCCTACTTTGACCGAGGCAAGAGTCCCACACTGTTGATAAGCAGACACTCGAACGCCTGTCCGAAAGCTGGAACAGGAACCAGAGGGGACCTTCGGTATATCCGGGACGTTCTTCCCCGCCCTCTGACATGGGAAATACGTCTTGCAATGTCGCCTCACATTGGCGTCCATTCCTGTCAGTTGAACTGCTCCCTGATCCAGTTCTTGGTCTCCTCTAAATGACCTGTGGGGTCCACAGAGTGCGCAAGTTCGAGTACCGCACCCCGTGATGGCACTATAACTTGTCGCCTCACTTCCAATGCTTCACCATCCGCCTCTATTTACACCGGTCTCCACTGTCTCATAAACACTTCTTTCTCAAAAAAAAATAATGCGTCGCCAACTTGGGTCCGGCGAGACCGCCTTCGGCCTCCCGCACCAACTTGGGGAAACTCATCCCCCTGCTGCTCCCTGAGATGGGCGCGATCCACTCCGAAAAGACTGGTGAGAGTTTCCTGGATATCTCTATCCGGGATTTCTTCACCCGACACTGGTCCTCCGGCCTTCTCAAACAGCCGATCGAGACCCAGGTTACCCAGCATGTCCTCTCCTGCCTGATCAGACCTGCTCGCATTGCCCTCGACGCTCCGTCCTGATATCACTGCGCACACCGAGAACGCCACCCCTCGCAATTTCCGTTACGTCATCCTCGGTGTCCGTTGCGCTGCTTCCTCTCCTATAGGGCTCCAAACACTCCTCGTCCTTGATGAGGTTATCCAAGAGAACACATCCCCCACATTAGTCATTCCCTAAAATTACTTGGTTCTCCATCCTAGGAAGCATGGCACAGACCCCTATTACTATTCCTGTGTCACTTAGTGGAGGGGCATTCTCACTTGTCCCACTACCATACTCACCATGGCTACTCCTACACTGGTACTCTCATAACCCTCAGGGAATAGGGTCTCACTATCTAAGGTAAAATCTGCCCCAGTATCCATCAACATCCTCACTGGGACTGGGTCTGCTTCACA